>NW_007231862.1:118447-236278 GCF_000164805.1 Carlito syrichta | reverse complement strand
GGCCACTGCACTCCAGTCTGGGCGACAGAGTGAGACTCCAACTCAAAAAAAAAATTATTCTCTCCCCAACTTTTTCCATTGAAAACAACGACAATAAATAAATAAATAAAAACTTTAGATCTTTTTGAATAAAATTCTAAAATATTTTTGTGCATATGCTGCTTTAAAACTAAGTGGAAAATGTAAGAATGAGACTGAATTTAACAAAATAAATAATAATTTCCAAAGTTGTTTTGAAGATTGTTCACATTGTCTTTTTTTTAGTAATTATTGTGCTGATCATAGTGTTTTTTTTCTGAAAGATTTGGTAGCTTTTGCACAGGTAGCTCCTTTGAGACAGAAGACATGGGTTAGTATCTACTTATACAGTTTTTGTAATGATTTTGAGATAAATGTCTACCAAATGCAGATTTTTATGTATTTAAATTGTAGAACTATGTTTTTCAATTTTCTGGGTAAATTAAAAAAATTTTAAAACCAAATGTTCAGTGATATTAAATGTTGCATAACTATAAAACATGTTGAACGATGGCAGGGGAGCTGTATTATTCATCTTACCTTATTAGTGAGGACATGAAAAATCTGAGCATTTACTATATATTTAAAACACTTAAAACTCTGCCTGGCACATAGAAAGTTTGCTATTAATTCTAACATTAGTTTGATATCTTATACAAGCACATGCAAAAAAAAATTTCTTTGTTCCAACTTAAATTTAAATTATCATCACTCCCTCAAACTCACCTAGCCTTATGACCTAATTCCAAATATATCATTATGTGATCTAATAACTCCTTAGTATCCCAAACCCAAACAGATGCTTCATTCCCAAATCATGCTCAATTTCTGGACATTATGCTTACGCTTGACCATTATATAGAGAAAAAAATAGATATAATATGGGGATTATAGCACTCAGGGAAACTAGAATGAAATATGTATGTTTACATCATAAATTAATAAACAAATTACAATGGCAGATGTGTGTTTCAAGTTGAAAAGACCCAGAAATGTGGCATACATGAGATCCAGAAAATCGAGTCATGCATACAGCTCAACTGATTTTCTATAAAGATGCCAAGAAAAAAGTGAAAAGATAATCTCTTTAATAAAAGGTGTTGGGAAAACCAGATATTCAAATACAGAAAATGAAACCAGACCTATATCCAAAACAATACACAAAAATCAATTAAAAGATCTGAAATTTTAAAATGGCAAAAAAACCAAATTATGGTAAAACTACAAGAAAAATTTCATGATGCTAGCATGGGTGATGATTTTTTTTTATATGGCCACAAAAGCAGAGGAAACAAAAGCAAAAATAGACAAATGAAATTACATACACTTTAAAAACTTTTACACAGCAAAGGAATACAATCAACAGTGAAGAGACACCCATAAAATAGGACAAAATATTTGCCAGCCATACATCTAATAAGAAGTTAATATCTAAAATATATAAGGAACTCAAAAAATTCAATAAGAAAACAAGTAATTTGATTAGTAAGTGGGCAAAGTACCTGCTGGACATTTCAAAAGAAGACATACAAGTGGTCAACAACTGCGTGAAAAAATATTCAACATGACTAATCATCATGGAAATACAAATTAAAATCATAATAAGGTATCATCTCATTTATGTTAGAATGCTTATTATCCAAAAGACAAAAGTTAAGTAATGGCAAGGATGTGGAGAAAAGGGAACTCTTATGCAGTTAGTTGTTGAGAATGCCAATCTGTACAGCCATTATGACAAATAGTGTGGCAGTTTCTCAAAAAATGTAAAAACAGAACTATCAAATGATCCAGTGTTCCCTCTACTGGGTATATATCTAAATATCATGAAATTACTATATCAAAAAAAATCTGCACTCGTATGTGCATTGCAGATTTACCTACAATAGCCAAGACATAGACTCAACCTAAATATCCATCAAGATATAAACAAATTTTAAAAAATATGGTAGCTGGGCTCGGTGGCTCAGCCTGTAATCCTGTGCCTTTCGGAGGCTGAGGTGAGTGGATTGCCTGAGCCCGCGGGTTCGAGACCCGCCTGGGCAGCGAGACCTCCTCTCTGCAATAAATCAAAAAATCAGCCGGCCGTGGTAGCGCATGCCTGTAATTCTGGCTACTCGGAAGGCTGAGGCAGAAGGAGCCCAGCAAGTCGAGGCTGCGGTGGCCGGGAGTGGCCACTGCACTCCAGTCTGGACGACAGAGTGAGACTCCAACTCAAAAAAAAAAATATATATATGGTATATGTATACAATATAATACTGTCCAGTTTTTACAAAGGAGAAAATCCTGTCATTTGTGATAACATAGATAAACCTGAAAGACATTATGTTAAATAAAATAAGCCAGGCACAGAAAGATAATTACTGCATGATCTCAAATATATGTGGAATCTACAAAAGTTGATAGCAAAAGGCAGAATGGTAGTAACCAAGAGCTGGTAGTAACCAAGAGAGGAGGAGGGGTGGGATTGGGGAGATATTTGTCATAAGAAAAAAATATCAGTTAGACAAGAAGAATTAGTTCAAGAGATCTAGTGTGCAACATGCTAACTATATTTAATAATGATGTATTGTATAGATGGAAATTACTAAGAGAATAGGTTTTGTATTGCCATCACAAAAAATTCATAAATTGTGAGGTAATGCATCTATTAATTGCTTGATTTAGCCATTCCAAAATGTATATTTATGGAAACATGTTGTATATCATAAATATATACAATTTTTATTTGTCAATTAAAAATACAAAATTTTAAAGAATTTATTCTTGCACATCATTATTTTGTGTATTTGATCCCAGATGGTAAAATAAAGCTAAACACGATGGATCAATTTCCATCTCTAATTATATTTATTATAAAATTCAAAGTTAAAAGGCACCAAGACTCTCTGGTCAGGGTGATTGGGGCAATATCTCCTACATGAGGCCAGACAAACAATATTGTGAGAAGTGGTTATCTTATCTACTGTATAGAAACCAACACAAAGAGTCAAGGGAATGAAAATAAATAAATAAAAGAAAGAAAGAAAAATCAAAACCTCCCAAACAGGAAAGTGTTATTTACAATAAACCCATTAGTTTAATTTGTCACAGTAAGGCAGAATCCTTGAATCCATATCTTTAGGACATTTCTTATTGCTCAGCTTTTGGAGGGTCAAAGAATGGAACAGAATTTGGAAGTATATCCTACAGGGTGGTAAGAGTTTTTAAGTAGTGACACACAGATTGAATAACACTTGAAAGCAATGAAACTCAGTGGAAAATGGCATGTTTGTGTTGATCTAGTGTCCTAAAGGTTAATTGTTCTATTTTAGCAGAATGAAGTAAGTATTTGTAAGATATATTCTCATATTTCTATTTCTATCCCACGGTTAATCAGATTTTGGTAGCATGAAAAATTTTTAAAGAGAGAGAGAGAGAGAGAGAGAGAGAGAGAGAGAGAGAGAGAGAGAGAGAGAGATCTCTTAGTGTTGACTGGATCCATAAATTTGACTATATAAAAAACCTGTTTGTGCATTTACCAACATATAATTTTAAGGATCACAATATACTTTTATTTAATTTTTTAGATTGAGAAATACAGTCTATTTAGAAAGTAAATTAGGGAGAGAGGAGAGAGAGAGGAAATTCACCTCTTCAAAGTAAGAGAGGGGCCACGGAGTAGGAAACATGGCTATGACCTTAGCTCAAAAAGCACATGACCACACCAGAGTTTAGTAAAACAATAGCCCACAATATACTTTAAAATACATTGCCATAGTAGACCAATGTTATGGTCCTTCTAACGAGTTTGCCCTCTCTAATGGAGGTTTCAAGAGATAAAATGTGAGAAGAGCTCTAGAGGTGTTCTATTCCCCTTTCCTTGATCTTACAAGATAATGCAACTTTTTGTATTTGTATTAGTGTAACACTTTTTTAAATCTAAAAAACATTTTCAACACATTGTCTCTATTTAATAAAAAAGGTTATTAAATTTAAAAGTGAATGAAATTTCCAGCAAGATGGTGACAGGACAGGTTGGACTGTGAGAGTCTCCAGGAAAGCGAGTGTCCATAAAGACTCTCGCTTTCTCCCAGGTTGCTGCTGCTGCTGCCATTGTCTGACTGCTCCTCAGCCATCCGTGCAGGCCTGCAGGCTGGGAGACCCTGGCCCCACACACTGTTTGGCCACAGCCACCACTGCTGCCACCAGCTGTGCTGGTCCACAGGCTAGAGGCCCAGGATCCCACATACTGCTCGGCTGCTGTGGGGGCCAAAACCACTGTTGCCAATGCCGCCCCACCCAGGGTGGCCCTCAGCACCAGGCCTCTTGGAGCTCTGGGCTCCCTTGCTGGTTGCACTGCCCCACTCCACCCCACCCCAAGCTGCCTGCAGCATGTGACTGTCTGTCACTCCACCTCCTTGGCTTGGTCACTGGCTGCAGCAGGACCAGAGATCAACTGGAGCCCCAAGACCAGGCAGAGACCTGCATTGCCCCATTCAGCTCTGCCCAGCCTCCAACTTGGGACCTAAGGTAATCACATCAAACTAGGAGAGACAGAAGCCCCTCTTCCACAGATTAGACACGGACAGGTCAGATCTGAGTGGCAGACTTGACAGGTAGCAAGCTGACTGAGTCCAGATCTGATCTACCCTCCTTCCACAGCAAGTCTGGGGCATCTGACCCTAGCTGTGAACAACCCTACCAGCCTAAGATGAGAGCTAGAGATCAGAGCTAAAAGGATGCTGGACTTATAGGAACAATCTCAGAGCGAGCCTGGTTCCTTGGTTTTATGTTTTTTATTTTTATTCTTTGTCTGTTTGTTTTACTCATTTTTCCCCTTGTTTCTCTCTCTTCTTACTGTTATTAATAATGCTTTCATACTTTGTTTCTGCTATTTTACTGATTTTTTTTTCTTTAGAATTCCTGTTTATGTAGGGGAATGGTACTTCAATAGGGAGGTTGGTTGGCTTGTGTGATTGAAAGATGATTTGAATGTTTTAGGTTTTTTTTTCTTTTTTACTCTTTTCTGTCTTTGTGTTTCTTTTCATTTGTTAGTCAGTATGTTTGTCTGTTTTCCCTCTTACTCTTCTCTCTCTCTATACCTTCCCCTTCCCCCACTACTTCCCCGTTCCATTCTTTTCCTTTTTCTTACCTCATTTTGCTTTCAGGGACCAAACATATACCCCCACTGCATGAACAGATAGCAAGGCGGTGGGAAGTGGGTTCCAAGGTACTCATACACCTGTCAGTGGATACTGGGATCTGCAGATAGATTTTGAATCAAAGCTCCCCCCTCAATTAAATCTAAAAACTGCAAAAAAGTATAACCCCTAAACCACAGTATAGCTTAAGAATTGAACAAAGCTAGAGGATTAACATAAGGAAGAAGAGGAGCTAGAGGATTAACATAATGAAGAACAGGAGATTGAGCAAACAGAAGTAAAGGCAACCCCACCATCCCTGAACAACAGAATTAAAGAAGGGGTCAAAAAGGAAAAAGTGGGGAGGAAAATCTACACAAATGAAGAAAAAACAAAAGAAGAATATAGGTCTCACACAGACCCCAGGGAGGTCAGATACTGAGAAAACAAACTTCGAAAAGCAAACAATGAAGAGCCCCCAGAATGACGGGTCACATACTACAAATCCAGACATTAAGACATTAATAGAGAGAATAAAAAAAATTGAGGAGAGACAAGAGGAAAATCATAAGGAGTTGATAACTGAGATAACAGCAGTAAAGAATACTGTGATTGAAATAAATAGCAAACTAATAAGCATGGAAAGCAGAATTAACTAAGCAGAAGAAAGAATCTCAGAGCTTGAGAACCAAAATATAGAACTAACCCAAACTGCCAAAAATATAGAAAATATGCTTTAAAAGACAAAAAACAACCTTCAAGAGATGAGCTATTATTTCAAGTGGCCAAACCTAAGAATAATTGCACTACCTCAGACAGAAAGAGAGACGGAGACCACCCCGGAACAAACAGTCCATGAAATTGTTCAAGAAAACTTCCCTCATCTCATCAGTGATGCAAAAAATTCAAACGCAAGGTATTTAGAGAACCCCTGGAAGACAACAGTTAAGAAGACCAACTCCTAGACACATAGTAATTTGCCTAAACAAAGTAGGTATAAATGAAAAAATCCTTAAGGCAGCAAGAGAAAAAGGTCAGACTACCTACCAGGGAAGACCAATTACATAGCAGCAGATTTATCTACAGAAACACTTCAGGCAGGAGAGCTTTGAAGCTTCAAAGTTCTCAAAGATAAACAATTTCAACCAAGAATAACCTACCAACCTAAGCTAAGCTAAACTTCATCAGTGAGGAATAATTAAAATCTTTCACAGGCATAAAATCCCTAAGAACTTATGCTGCCTCTAGACCACCTCTATAAGAAACACTTAAAAAAGTATTAAACACAGAAGCAAAGGAAAAAACAATGACAGTGTCCTTCACAAGAGTATGGGAGAAAGATTGAAAACACATGTGAAACAACCCAAAAATCAAAAGAAAGACAAAAAACAAACAGGAACAACAACAACACTATAAGAACCTCATGACAGGGATAAACTCACACTTCAATAATTGCCTGATGTGAATGGACTAAATGCACCACTGAAAAGATGTAGAATGACAAAATGGATAAAATATCATGAGGCACAACATATTGTCTCTGAGTGACCCATCTCACCAGAAAGGACACTCACAGACTCAAAGTAAGAGGATGGGAAGCAAAATTTCAGGTGAATGAAACACAAAAGAAAGCAGGAGTTGCAATCTTAGTATCAGACAAAATACCCTTTAAGCTATCAAAAATTTAAAAAGATATAAAGGTCACTATATAATGATAAAAGGTTCAATCCATCAATAAGAAATATCCATCCTAAACATATATGCAACCAACATAAGAGCACCAAGTTTCATAAAGCAGCTGCTAGGCAAACTTCAAAAAGGTATTGGCTCTAATATTATCATAGCTGGGGACTTCAGTACTTCACTCAACCCTAGACAGATCATCAGGACAGAAAATCAACAAGAAGATCTGGAACCTCAATATGACTCTTGACCAAATGGACTTAATTGATACCTACAGAAAACTCCACCCAATGACCATAGAATATACATTCTACTCATCAACACATGGAACATACTATAAGATCAACCACATCCTTGGCCATAAAGTAAGCATAAACAAATTTCATAAGATTGAAATTTTGCCACTCACCACTCAGACCACAGTGGAATAAAAATAAATATCAACACCAACAAAGTTCCCCCAAAAGCCACAAAGACAATAAACTGCATGATGCTAAGTAACTCCTGGGTCAACATGGAAATCAAAACAGAGATTAAAAGATACCTGAAAACAAATGAAAATGAAGAAATATCTTACCAAAATTTCTGGGATGCCATGAAAGCAGTAGTAAGAGGGGAATTAATATCTCTACAAATGCACTTGAAGAAAATGGAAAGATCACAAGTTAACAGCCTAACAAGTCACCTAAAGAAGTTGGAAAAGCAAGACCATCAAAACCCTAACTTCAGCAGAAGTATCCAGATCACCAAAAAAAAGCCTAAATCCGGGACATAGAAGACAAAATGATAATACAAAAAATCAATGAAACAAAAAGCTGGTTCTTTGAAAGGATAAATAAGATTGATGGTCCCCTAGCTAGACTGACCAAGAAAGAGGGAGAAAAAGCCCAAATAAACACAATCAGAAGCACAAAAGATGAAGTCACATCTGACCCTGAAGAAATACAAAAGATTATCAGAGACTACTATATACACTTGTTTGGAAACAAACTTGAAAATCTAAAGGAACTGGAGGACTTTCTGATATCACACAACCTCCCTAGATTGAAACAAGAAGAAATCGAAACCCTAAATAGACCAATAATAACCCAGGAAATTGACTATGTCTTGAGAAAATTACCTACAAAAAAAAAAAAAAAGCAACGAACCATATGGTTTTCCAACAGAATTCTACATGGAGGAACTGATACCAATTCCTTCTTCTTTTTTTTTTTTTTGTAGAGATGAGGTCTCACCAAGTTGCCCAGATAGGTCTTGAACCCACGGACTCAGGCTATCCACTCACCTCAGCCTCCCAAAGATGCGGGATTATAGGCTGAGCCACCGTGCCTGGCTCCAATCCCTTCTTGATAAAAACCTTCAAACATCTAGGTATAGATGGAACATACCTCAAAATAGTAAGAGCTATCTATGAGAAACCTACAGCCAGCATTCCAAAAGATAGAAATTGGAATCATTTCCCCTGAAACTGGAACAAGACATGGATGCCCACTCTCACCCTTCTTGTTCAACATAGTTTTGGATGTCCTAGCTACAGCAGAGAAGAGAGGTCGATCAGGGGTATCCAAATAGGAAAAAGGGAGTCAAGTTATCTCTCTTTGCAGACAACATGATATTACACCTTGAAAACCCAAGAGAATCTGTCAAAAATCTTGCTACACTGATAAAGGACTTTGGCAAAGTCTCAGGGTATAAAACAAATGTGCAAAAGACAATCGCATTTGTATACACCAGTGATAAGCAAACATAAACCCAAATAAAAAGCACAATTCCATTCAATATATTCACAAAAAAAATGAAATACCTTGGTATCTTCCTAACCAGAGATATGAAAGACCTTTACAGTGAACGTTGCAAAACTCTGCTCAAAGAAATTAAAGAAGACACAAGCAAGTGGGAAAATATTCCATGCTCATGGATTGGAAGAATCAACATTGTTAAGATGTCCATGCTACCTAAGGCAATATACAGATTTAGTGCAATACCCATCAAATTACCAGCAATATTCTTCTCAGACCTAGAAACAACAATACAGGAATTCATATGGAAACATAAACAACCATGAATAGACAAAAAATCCTCAGCAAAAAACCCACAAGCAAACAAACAGACAAACTAACAACAACAACAACAACAAAAAACAAAGCAGGAGGTATCACACTCCCAGACTTTAAATTTTATTATAAAGCTACAATAATCAAAACAGCCTGATTGGTACAAGAACAGGCATATAGACCAATGGAAAAGAATTGAGATTCCTAAAGCAAAACACCAATTTCTTAACCAAATCATCTTCAACAAAGCCTCCACCACCAACCACTGGGGAGATGAGAACCTATTTAGTAAGTAGTGCTGGGAAAACTGGCTGACCTCATGCAGAAGGTTGAAACAGGAACCCGACCTAACCCCATACACAAAAATTAACTCTAAATGAATCAGAGACCTAAACATGAAACTTCAAACTATAAGAACCTTAGAAAATGCAGGAGACAGCTGTGTGGAAGTTGGAACTGGCAGTTAATTCCTGATCAAAACCCGAAGTGCCTAGGCTATAAGAGATAAGCAAAGCCAAATAAATTATCAAGAGAGCAGGGAGACAGCCCACAGACTGGGAAAAAATATTTGCCAACTCCATGTCTGGCAAAGGCCTAACATCCAGGATCTGCAAGGAACTCAGACGTGCTGAAAAGGAAAAAAACAAACAGCCCCATTACAAAGTGGGTAATAGATATGAATAGACAGTTCTCAAAAGAAGACATACAAGCAGGCAACAGATAAATGAAAAAAATATTCAGCCTCACTAATCATCAAAGAAATGTAAATTAAAACTACACTGAGATATCACCTAACTCCAGTCAGAATGGCCATCACCAGTAACTCAAAAAATAGCAGATGCTGGCGAGGATATGGCAAAAAAGGAACACTTCTACACTGTTGGTGGGAGTGTAAATTAGTACAGTCTCTGTGGAAAACAGTGTGGTGATTCCTAAAAGTTTTAAATATTGACCTTCCATATGACCCCGCAGTCCTCCTACTGGAAATATACCCAGGAGAACTCAAATCATTCTATTAAAAGATAACTCCACAAGTATGTTTATTGCAGCATTGTTCACAATAGCAAGAACATGGAGCCAACTATGCTGCCCATCAAAAGAGGACTGGGTAAAAAAATGTGGTACATATACACAATGGAATATTGTGCAGTCATAAAGAAGAACAAAATCATGAACTTCACAGCAACCTGGATTGACTTAGAGTCTACTATACTAAGTGATCTTTCACAGAATCAAAGAACTGAGCATCATATGTTCTCACTCATAAGTGGACCTTGAACAACTACTGTAATACTGTAAGAAAAGGATTGACAGTAGCAGGAAACTGCGGGGGGTGGGGGGGGGAGGTTGGATTGACAATAGTCAAAATATGCTTGGGGAAGAGGGGACACTTCTCATCAACAAGGGTACCTGCACAATGAATATTTGTATTCCTATCCCTGAATTGTACCCCACAATTTTAAAATAAAAAATTAAAAAATTTTTTAAAAAGTTAATAAAAAAATTCATACCCAAGTTTCTCATTGTCTGAAATTGGATAATTGTCTCTGAACCAAAATCTAACCATTTAAAAATTATGAATAAATAAACTTAATTTATAGTGCCGGTGATAGTAAAATACTATATGTAGACTAAATAAAATAATATTGATGATAAGGATTACGTTTTAATGATGAAGAAATATATTACTTGGAAGAATAAGAGATTTACTAAAGATTACCTAACATGTAATGGAGTAAGGTCCTGTGTCTTGGCTTTTTAATCTAGGTTATAGTATTTTCACCACAATTTCTTCAAAGCAGATTCAAAACAATAACACATACCCACCTGTCTCTTGGATTGGCAATAAGCAGCCCAGGCATTTAATAGGATATTTGCATTGTTTGGAATTTAATATATTCAGCCTATCATCATCTCTAGAGATTAATAAAATCAGGGAATATGCAACCCGGGACACCATATCTTTTCTTGCCCTATGACTTAGAGGTTTGTTTTTGTTTTTGTTTCCCCACCTTCCATATAATTTATGGACTGGAGGAGGAGTATGCTATAGAGGTTAAGGTCAAGTACTTTGAAACTAGACAGGTTAAGAATGAATTTCAACTCAATTGCATAGTACTTACCAAGTATTGGGAAAGTTGCTAAATATTTTGTACCCTAGTTCTAAATAAGCAAAATGAAGATGGCAATAATACTATCTCATATGATTGCCTTGAGGATTAAAGGAACAAAAATCTACAAATCACCTACATGAGCATACACTATTTAAATGCTATCACTTTTATTTTCCATATTGATAGCCTCATGCACTGAAAGCTAACAACTGCATTGAAGTCCCATCATATACTCCACTCCAGCCCATTTCTTTTGTCTTAAGTTATCTATGTCACATCTTTATTTCTTTTTCTTGGTGACTTCAACATTCTTATGACTGATTCATCTAAATTTCTGGGCTTTCTGATCCCCGACTTGCTCAACTTCACTATTTTTTTTTCCTTCATCCTCATCAGATGAGAAATCACAAGACTTTATTCTAGACCTGAATTAAAATTCTGACTGTACAGAATTGTAATTGAGTCCTATTTCCCTGAAATACTTCTTAAATCATTCTGGGCTAGAGCTCCATCATTAGTTTTTGTAAATCCTCCTCAATGTGATTCTAGATCAGGGCAATTGCCCTAGACTGACTCATTGCCAATACAGGCACCCTCCAAGAGTGGGCTTCAATTATAGTAGTCTCCACAAATTACTCTGTGGTAGAAACATCAGCATTATGAATGGAGTACTGATATTTTATGTGTGGGTGTGTGGAGGGGGTGCAGTGATATGCTTTGCTAAAATTATTAGCCTTCCCAGCTCCCTTCCCAGTCAGACAGAGTTGATTGATAAAATTAGAATGGGAAATCTTGGATGGATTTGCCAGAAAGTCTTGTGAAGAAAGTGATGCACTTTCAAAGTCCATCAGCCTTTTTATTACTTCTCTCTTTCTGTCTCTTTCTCGCTTGTGCTTGCACTCACATTCTTTCTTTTTTCTGTGTTGATGTTAGCTATGCAGAGATACAGCAGCCTTCTTATGACCATGAAGAGACAGGCATAGGGTAAAAGGATTCTCAAGATGCCAGCAGAAGTTGGAAATAACTTGGATTTCTCAGTACTAATTTCTTGTACTGTGACATAATGTGCTTTCAGTTTTTTGGATTTACTTTTGTTATGTTTCTCTGTGATGGCATCAGAAATTAATCCTGTATCTTCACACCAACCATTTTCTGACCACTCCAGGAAATCTAATCCCCTAGTTGTGTCATTTGTAAGCAATAGTCATATAATTTCCTGTTTCAAACTATAAATGAATTTTCTCTTCAGTTATGAACATCTGGCAAATTTCTACACCCTGAAGAGCTCCACCATCTGCTAACAGTTCACCAGCGCAAAAGAAGCTTCCTATCTCCAGAGAAAAATAAGCAAAGTGTGCTAATTTGTTTCATTTTAAATGAACGAAATAACAAAAGAACAAGGAACAATAGCAAGAAATATATTTATACCTACAAAGGTGGTTTGATTTTCTAGTTCAAGACTAATTTTCCTTCTCATTCTTCAAATCTTCAACCTGCATTCTCTACCACTGTTCTGCCTCTTGCCACACTAGCGACTAACTCTTACATCATAATAAGGAACTAGAAGCAGTCAAGAACTACACACATTATCTCCATAAACACAAATACTCTTAGGCATCTGTTTATTTACACTGTCTTTCAGCCGGTTACAGTTGAGAAATGCCCTAGTTCCTACTGAAATTCTTATGAATCACCAATTAGGCATTTAAAGACCTTAATCCGATATTAGACCCTCTGTCTGGCATCCTTCCCCTCCATTGAAAAATTTGCTTCCATTTACAAACATATTTAGCATAACCCATCTTTAACTATTAAACAAAACATCCCAGTCTCCTTTAACAATTGCTTCATCTATTCATTTTCTTTTCTTGCTACAGACTGTTTTCTAAAAAGAAAAAAAAAAATCTCCGCTTTCTCATCCCCTTCTCTCTTCATCCCATTCCAACAGAGATTTCACTCTCAGCTGATCCTTTGTCTACATCACTGACACCTCTAGACACATTGTCTCTTTTGTCAGTTTTTTTAGCAGCATTCCAAACATTAAATAGCTCCTTTTTAGAGTGTGGTATAGAAAAGAACAGTCTCCTGATTTTGCTTCTATTTCACTTGCTAATATTATTTATTACTTCAAAAGAAATCTTCCCCAAACCTAGTGGCTTAAAACTGCTACATTATTACTATTGCTCATGAGTCTACAATTTGAACTAGCTTAGCAGGAATGGCTCGTCTGCTCAGTGTTCTGTTTGTTAAGGGTCCTTTGAGAAGGTGCATTTGCTGAGTGATTGACTCTGGTTGCATAGCCTTACCCACATTGCTGGAAGCTGGAATGATTGGGGTCTGACCAGATGCATTTCTCTTCCTGTAGTCTTTCCTTATTCTCCAGTCTGGTCTGAGCTTCTTCAGGCAGAAGCTGGAACTCAAGAGAACAGAGACAGTAGATGCCAGGGCTATGGTGACCTGAGTCCAGAGCTGGTACAACATGACCTTTGCCACTTACTATTTTCTAAAGCAAGTCAAATGAACAGATCAGATTAAAAGGCTTATCTTTTGGTGAAAAGAGATGTACGTACAGAATGTAAGGAATTGTTAATCATCATTTTTAGAAATGATTTACCACTTTACTTTCTACTCATTTTTACTTTGCATTTAAATTTTATAAATTCAGAGACATTGTCAGTTTTGATCAGATGTTTAATCTCCACACCTAGAACAGTGGTTGAAACAGAAAAGTCACCCAATAAATGTTATTTAATGAATAAATATCTCTCTCTATATTTTTGTTTGGGGTCTCACTCTGTCACCAAGGCTGGATTGCAGTCGCAGGATCATGGTTCACCACAACCTTCAACTCCCAGATTGATGTGATACTCCCACTTCAACCTCCTGAGTAGCTGAAGATAATTTTAAAAAATTTTTGTAGAGATGAAGTCTCACTCTGTTGCTCAGGCTAGTCTTCAACTCTTCGACATAAGCTACCCTACCTCCTCAGCTTCCTAAAGTGCTGAGATTTCAGGTGTGAGCCACCACACCCAGCCTGTTTTTGATATAGGACAATGAAAGTGGGACATAAATTCTTGCCCATGCTGATAGCATCTTACCATGATTAGTAAAAGTGAATAATTAGAATGATATGGTCAATGTACTCTAAGTGACAGTCAAACATTTCAGAAGGTCTGGGTAAAAGAAATTCCATCTTTCACTTCCTTACTTTTCTAGACTGACTAGAAGACATGATTTTTCTCATCATCCCTAGCTTTGTAGAACAGTATGTGAACTGTCTAGATGTGTGTGCATTGGCCATGGTCAATAGACCTTACATCAAGGAGAATTGTTCTTGGATATCAGAAATGATGTCTTCTTGCATGCTTCACACACACAAAAATAAGATTGGGCAGAACACTGTGATGAGTTCTGCCCAAACTCTGACAGATGCTGGTCATATAAGAAAATGATTAAATGTGAGTTTTAGAAGGTTGTAGCATAAGCAGGGGTTCTTATCTCTGTCTTTTATTGCAATTTATTTCTGAAATGTAGATTTCCCAGAATCAATCTTCTTAGTGCCCCCTTCACCTCTTTGTTTCTAAGGGTATAGATCAGGGGATTCAGGAGTGGGGTGACGATGTTGTAAAAGAGGGTGAGAAACTTGCCCTAGTCCTTGGAGGAGTTAGTTCCTGGCTGCATGTACATGTAGATGATGTTTCCATAGAAAAGAGAGACCACAGTGAGATGGGAACCACAGGTGTTGAAGACTTTGTGCCTTCCAGAGGATGATTGGATATTTAACACAGCCTTCACAATGTAGCCATAAGAGACCAGGATAAACATCAAGGGGGACAGGATAATACCAACAGCCAGAATAAAGGCAATACCTTCAACGGCAGCTGTGTTGACACAGGCCATGCGGATCAGGGCTGGCATCTCACAGAGGAAGTGATCCACCTTGAGGTACCCACAGCGGGGTAACCACAAGGTCATTGGAGACATAAATAAAGAGTTGGCCACCCCACAGCCCCAAGCAAGGGACACTAAAGCCAGACAGAGCTGTGGATGCATAATAATCATGTAGTGTAGGGGCTTGCAGACAGCCACAAACCGGTCATATACCATGACAGCCAGGAGCAGGCACTCCACCCCACCCAGGCCCAGGAAAAGAAAGAGCTGGACAGCAGAGCCTCTATAGCTGATGGTCTTATCATGTCCACTGAGGTTATGGAGCAGCTGAGGGATGGAGCTGAGGGTGGTGAAGCTGAGATCCAGGAAGGAGAGGTGGGTGAGGAAGAAGTACATAGGGTGTGAAGGATGGGGTCCAGCCAGGACACCAGGATGATGGTAGTGTTGCCCACCAGTGTGAGGAGGTATGCTATCAAGATGACCACAAAGAGGATCCTCTCCAGATGGGGATGATCAGAAAACCCCCAAAGGATAAAGTGACTTTGGGTGCTGTTATTGGTTCTGTCCATCTCTACTGTACCTCAAGAGAATAAAAAATTGAAGGGGGAAAAAAAGTAATTTGCAGTCACTCTGTATTCCTATTATGCTAACAGCATTGGAAACGTCTCATTAAAATATGTATATATGTGTCTACATAGCTTAATAGATGAAAATAAACAGAATTGGATAGAAAAAAATAAAATGTGGGAGAAAGCTATTTAAAACAAAACACAAAACCTAAAAGTCGTTTTTAAAAAGAGCACAAATTTTGTTCAAAATTAAAAATAAAACATTTTAATGATAAAAAAGAATAGACTAAATCAACAAACAATATATAGAGGACATTTTCCTAAAAAATGAAAAATATCTTTTGAATGTAAAAATGTTTCAAAATGCCAGGCTCGGTGGCTCAGCCTGTAATCCCGCGCCTTTGGGAGGCTGAGGTGAGTGCATTGCCTGAGCCCACAGGTTCGAGACCTACCCAGGCAACTTGGCGAGACCTCATCTCTACAATAAATCAAAATGAGCCGGGTGTGGTAGCGTGCGCCTGTAGTTACAGGTACTTGGAAGGCTGAGGCGGAAGGATCGCTGGAGCCTAGCAGGTCAAGGCTGTGGTGGCTGGGAGCCTCCACTGCACTCCAGTCTGGGCGACAGAGTGAGACTCCAACTCAAAAAAAAAAATAAATAAAAATAAAAAAATTTTAAAAATAAATAAATAAATAAAAATGTTTTAAAATTTACAAAAATAAATTTTTAAAAATAAAACAGTCTGTACTCTTCCCATAACTCTTAAATTCCTTAAAACAAGCTACATATGAACAAGGCCAACTTGTTTGTTTATACCATACCTCAACCTAGGGAGAAAGTTGGGTTATCGTCCTAGATATTGATTCACTTCTCTCCTCTTGTGTTAATATATTTTGTGAATGTAGCTGAGATGATAGACAACAACTGGCAGTTCTTAATTTCAGGGAAAGGTCAATTGCTCCCTCAAAACTCAGACTTTAGAAAATTAGATTATATTGTGTGCTCTGTGTCTCTATGATCTTTAATTATAAGGACCAGGTGTGAATTATTCACCTTTTTGATACTCCCATAGATTGCAATTTCAGTTGTCCTCATGTTCAAGTTTTGAGAAATTTGATATCTAACCTAGTCAAGCCCATATATAGTACTTTTCATATGGAAATAGAGTACCTTGTGAATTCAATTATTTTTCAATCTCCCTTTTAGAGTCAAGTTTTTAAAGATGTAAATTATGGCCAGAATTATTCCATAACTTCAATACATGGTATTTGTCCCATATCCAGTAGAAGACTGTCATATATTATTTGATTGATGCAATAATTACTGAATTCTCAATGAATCTAGAGGGAAGAAAATTTTTTTTTTAACCAGGTTTTTTTAAACATGGGAAAAGTTAGATAACATGTTACTCTGCAAGTTCATGACAGACTTCAACAAAAATAGCCTTATGTTTTCTTATGCTCTAGTGAAATGAAAGCGTAAGTCTGTGGTAAAAGTGGGGAAATTATTCTTTTATGCCTATTTTCTTCCTTATTGATGACAGTTTTTTATTTTCACACTGAAACAGTCTTTACTTTTTAATTTTTATTTTTCGATTTGTTGTATCTCTTGGCTACAAACCACTTTTTTTCAAATAATTGATCCAGGTAGTATTGAATCAGCTTCCAGTCAACAAAATACCACCTTTAAATGTCATAGAGGTTAAGGTGGGTTGCTTTTTCTGAATTAATGAGTCAATTTTTAAGTATGTAAAATTTAATTTTATATAATCCAGAGTTTTAGCTAGACTTCATAATATAGTACTAATCTTAAATAAGAAAAGCCTTGATGACACACACAATTTCATTTCTAAAGAATATAACCATATAAGAAAGGCAGAGAGTAGGGCTCATAAGCTTTACTAAGGAATTTCACCCACTCTCCTGTCTAATCTCAGTGTGTATCTCTGTTGATAGTTCTGCTCCTGTGCCAGCCCCTGGTCTTGGTTTTATGACAGTTCTCCTCCTCTTTTCTTTCCCCCTCCTTCTCTAACTCTTCCCTTCTAAGATTTCCCTTACCTTTCTTAATGATACTCAGTCACTCTTCTGATTATCACTCTCTTCCAAAAGTGTTTGTGCCTTTCTTTATTTACCTGTTGAGTAATCCCTAAATAGTTTAGCTTGGTTTTCAAGAGCCCTACAAATTGCAAGGGATTTCTTTTACATCTAATCTCTCCCAAATGCCTTAGATATCTTCTGTTCCCCCCGTCACTACTCCCTGAGCTAAGCGTTTCCTAAACTCTGACATGTATGCTGCTGTCTCCAGCAGACCCCTTATGTGGTTCATTATTACTGGGAAAAATTCTTCACATCTTCTTTCAAGATCCAGTCTTCCTCTGTGAAGCTCTTATGATTCTACAAATCGTTGGATTGTCTCCCTCTTTCATTCACATACCTGTTCATATATATCTATCTTCTCCAATAACACCTTCAACCCACATATCTAGTCATGTGTCTCCACTTTTGGCTTATGATTTTAATTTGTGGAACTCTTTGAGCATGAAGAAATGACTTATTATTCCCTTTATTGGATTGGCTTTGAGCACTCACATAACAGATATACAATAAGTCATGTGAAGTAGATTTGATTTAGAACAAAGCCATTTATTGCCAGGGAACATTGTTTACCTATTTATTTGGATTACATTCTGAATGCCACAGACACCTTTATGCACACACTGTCAGAAAGTCTGTACTTCTGTGCTGTTCTTAGAACACACTTAGTTTGGAGGCAGTGATCAAACCAGGTTCCTGGGACTGGTTATCCGTCACATCACATAAAAGTTTTTTATTGTACATTTATATTACTCCATCCTTCAACCTTAGCTATTTTATTGTTTTTCCTCACATCTATCTATCCTACTACAGCTAACTAATCACTTTGCTTGTAGATTAAATTGAATGAAGGAGTGGCTTTCTGTTATCTGCCCCTTCCCCCAATCCATCTTTTCTTACACCTGAATTGCCTTTCTTCTTTCTCTCCATATCTCTGCTTATCAGTGTATAACAAATTTAATTCAAATTATTTTCTGTAAGATACTTTCTTTGATTAACCCTCTGTAGTTCAAAATTTTCTTTACTCTAGGCTTTATTGATATGGATGCATTTTATCCATTCTATTGTATATGACTTTGCATATTCTTGTCTATTTTCTTTGAAGTATGGTTTAAAATTTATTTCCCATAGGCAATTTTCTTTGATTAACTAGTAGAAATAAATTTTGGTCATTTAGTTTTTTTTTTTACATGACTTTCTTATCTACTTAAATTTTAATTGGTGAACGTGTGGCATGTGTTCATCTCCAGGTGTTCCTAGCATCATTATATTAAATTCCCCAGGAAGAAAAATGCTTTTATTCTATTCTTTTGTAAATATACACACCCTGGAAGATTAAAAAAAATACTGATAACTAGTAACCTAAAGCACAAACTAAGAAGTGGAAGAAAGTGTCAGAATAAATATCAAATGTGTACCCCTACTCACTATTTTTGGCGACATGCTGCCAAGTAACTTAAGTGCAGAGTCACAGAAGCTAAGGTTGTCTGATTATAGAAGCACTAAAGATGGATGTTGAAACACCAGCAAACCACCCTGCTCTGTGATTTCTGATGGCCATTTGTCTTCTCAGTCTTGTGTCAAAAGTAGATCCAGCCTGAAGCTGGTGAATTGTGAGTGATTCTTTCCAATGTTATAAAGCAGAGGAGAGACCCATGGGAGAGCGAGAAGATAGGAATCACCCCTGAGCTTCACTTCTTCCTATATAACTCCAAAAAACCTCAACTCTCCTGAATAGAGGGTTTTTATGGAGGTAATGTCAGAAAGATTGTCCCCTTAGGGAGACTCCTAGGAGACAGAGCAAAGAGGACTGAAACCACAGGGATTTCGATGCTTTGGGCCTCTTCAAATTCCCCAGGGATCATTTGTGTGTACATTGGGAGGTTCAGAAGTAGAAATTACGAGGGGAAATCAATTCTACTTCTGTGTCTTGTATACCTGTATTTTTTTCCTCTGCCTGTGTCAAAAAATGAGAAAACCTGAAACCGTGTTTGTTTGTTTTTTCTTGATAGAAAATGTTCTTATAAGCTTTTTTTAGTCAAAAATATAAAATTAACTCACAATGTATATAAATGCTGATGAACCATTTCATCTTTCCCTTTTGTTTCCAAGCTGTACTTACTATCACAAGCCAAACGAGGCTTAATCATCCCCATATTAGAAGTTACAGAACAGCATTTCCTCCTTTTTCTACATTCTTGTCTTAAGGTCAGTAGAATTAGGGTTCAAATGATTCCTGCATCTCTTCTACAGAATGAGGAAAATGATATAGCACAGGCTGTGGGAAAAACATGAATTTTCAAATTTAATTTCTTCTTAATTTGAAGAAGGAGTGTCAGCATATGCATTATTATTTTTATACATTTGTACTTTAGCTCTAAAAGTTCACTGGTTAGATTTGAACTAGCAATCTATTCTCTCATTTAGTAACTTTTTAATGCAAATATATTCCTAATTTGATTATAAAGTTTGTGGCAATGAAAGAGATACAGTAATATGATAGCTTGGCAATATCAATCAACCTAGCAATTGCATGAAAACAAATCATGAAACATATTGTTTATGAAATAAAACTGGCTATCTAATTTACTAACAATAGCCAAAGTGTTTGTTCCATGCTTTCAAGCAAGTAAAAGATATCTTTACCTTATTTTTCCTACCGGTACAAAAGACAGGCTCCACTAGGAGAATTGGAGCACAGAAGAAACAAAAAACATGCTAATTGCCTCAAAGAGATAGAAGGAGGAAGGAGAAAATGGTATAATGAGTCCCAGTGCTGGAAGCTTTCCCCAGGAGATTTGGGGTACATCCACAACTGTAGACTTGCTCTTCTCAGTATGTCTCTGCAGTCGGGCTCTTACTTCACTCTCCCCATATGGACTGACAAATAAGACTGACCTTAGATCTCCAGCCTGATCTTCCCACACTGAGTCATAATGGTGAATTTCATTAATTTAATTCAAATAAATGTAAACACCTTTCTACATTTTTTAATCTGTATGATCCATTTAATTCTTTCTTCTTGGTGAATAAGAATATGAATATGATAGCAGAGGGCCACAACACAGCTTAAAAAATGCTAAAGCTCTTCTTCATTTTCATTGAGATTAGGTCATAACAGAATGGTAGCAATATCAACAGAAGATATTGGGATTACATCAGAGAGAAAATAAATACTGGGATGGATAGGAAATCAGCAAAATCTGTAAAAACAGAAAGTTGGCTATTCCAAAATAGAGAATTCAATGAATGTGAAATAACAGGAAGAAAAACACCTAAAATGGTCTTTATTAATTAATAAAATCAATTACCAGGTGTTTTGACAAAAGAATAAGCTTAGAACAGTTCAACATTAGCTGTTAGTAAGCTTATCCTTATAGTTGTTAACTGCCCATAAGTCAGGTAGATCAGTATCTTAGCCCATTTTGCATTGGTATAAAGAAATAACTGAGGGTGGGTAATTTATTTTAGAAAGGGGTTCATTTTTGGCTCATAGTTCTGATGAAGTCTCAGGCAGTTTACAATCATGGCAGAAAATGGAGAGGGATCAGGTGGGTCACACAGCAAGAGCAGAAGCAAGAGAGAAAGAGGTGGTAGAGCCAGGCTCTTTTAAATAACTAATTCTTGAGTGAACTAATAGAATAAGAACTCACACATTACCATGAGAATGTCACCAAGATATTCTTGAGGCTTTTGCCCCCATGATCCAATGACCTCTGGCTAGGCATCATATCCAACACTGGGAGTCACATTTCAACATGGATATGGAGGTGACAACAATCCAAAATATATCAACCAGGTCACAAAGACACTAACTTCTCTTAATTGTTCCTATAGATAACATCTTTAATGTTGAGAAACCTCAAGTTTTCCAAGTGAGCTCCTTTTCAGATCTTGCATTCCAGTGAAACTACTAATGCTAACTAGTCTGAGTGCCCCCACCAAGGAGCTGATTGAATTGAAGAGTTCAGTTTTCTACACCCTGTTGATTTTACCTCCTCACCCTGACCAATCAGCGACCCCAATTATCCAGCCCCTTGCCTGCCACAATTCCCTTAAAAACCCTAACCCAGAACCTCTTCAAGAGGTGGATTTGAGAATTCCTCCTGTCTCCTTGTTTGGCTGCCCTATAACAATTGAGTTCTTTTTCTGATGCAATTTCTGCTGTTTGCTGTATCGGTCTGTTGCCACACAACAGGCTACAGAGACTGGTGGTATCATAACAAACCTACACAATGTACATGGGAAGTGTATTATTTTGCTGTTTTTAGAACAGAGGGAAGTTAGTAATTCTTGTATTAGTTTATCTCCAGCTTAGATTTGCACTAAAACCATACCTTGAGTGTGTGAAATCTAGAAAATACATGTTGCACATTTTTTCTTCACCTACAACAAGATGATATAAGACAGCAGGCATCTTGTGTATGAATGTTGACACATGTGTCTGGTTGAGGATGGTCAATCTTATCGAATCTAATCTGGTTGTCTTCTATATCTGATGCAAAATTGACATCTATTATTCCCCAAATTAATCTCTTCCAGTTGTGTTAGATCTCCAGTTTCCATAATCCACATCTTCCTTCATTATCATTTAATTTATTTTATTTTTCATTGACTCATAATAACTGTACATACCAATGAGGCACAGTGTGATGTTTCAATGCATGTATATATTGTGTAATGATTAAATTAGTGTAATTAGAAAATCCATCACCTCATCCATTTACCATTTCTTTGTAGTAAGAAAAGCAAAAATCCTCTCTTTTAATTATTTTGAAATATACAATACTTTTTTTTTATTATTGTCACCTTATTGTGCACTAAAACACCAGAACTTACTTTTCTAACTTTAACTTTGTACCTATTGACAGATATCTTCCATGGAGATACCAACATCAATGCTTCATTGTCAAAGCTGGATTGAGTTTTAGCTGTTTCTACTTCATTGTCACACTTATGATCAACCTTTGATTATATAACATTTGAACTAAATCCTCATTGGAAAATGAAGAATATTAAGGACAAATAATGGTTTATTCCACTAAGACTACATATTGGACAGGAGTTGTAACAGGTATCACCATCTACTTAATTGCAGATAATACACTGCAAGTCTAAGAGCTATTCTGCATTAGAAAAAGTAAAAAAAAAAAAAATAAGTGGTGTTATTTTAGTTATCTCCACTCCCACATCTTTAAACTATGGGATAAAGCACTCATCATTTTT
Organism: Carlito syrichta; assembly: GCF_000164805.1. Taxonomy (NCBI): domain Eukaryota; kingdom Metazoa; phylum Chordata; class Mammalia; order Primates; family Tarsiidae; genus Carlito; species Carlito syrichta. The sequence continues at coordinate 213,512 of NW_007231862.1, read as the reverse complement.
ATTTCCTTCACGTGACAGTATTGCTTAGCCTTTTGACCGTCCTACTCTATTCTAAGGACCAGGAAGTCAATGTCGACATTTCACCAGTTTCTGAGTATTTCAATTATTTTCTCTGGGCTGTAAGAATAACTATGGGTCTACAATACTGTGTCATTTGGGTTTGGCTATTTGAAATAAAACTGTTTGACACATAATGCCCATAAGAAGCCACTAATTAATGATTTATCTGTGTTAGCATTCATTAGCCTACCAAAGTATGCACTTCCTTTTCTCTAGTGCATAGTTATCTGTGTAAATGATTCGAATTATCTCTTGGGTAAAGTCAGGTACAAGATCTCTAGTACAAATCTAGAATATTATGGGACCTGTCTTCAATTTTATTCTGATTCTCCTTATCTAGCAACAAAAATTGCATGAAAGACTGTGACATCCTTTTAGTTGTCCTAAGTCCAATATTCCTGTTTACTCAACATAGGCTTTATTGGTTTTACAAGTGTGATATGGACTCCTTAGATGGCCCAGATACTTCATTACTAACCTGTCTAGGTCAGCTTATTTGTCAGAGGTCTCCATGGGCAAACACAGATTTAGCCTTCTAATGAGCACACATGCCCAGCTCCCAGGCTACTTGTCCTGGCATGGTATCCTGCATCTCCCATTTCTGATACAATATGATTCCTCTTCAATGACAGCTCCTCAACAACATTCCCAGAACCAAAGGAACGGAACAAGGACATTTTAAAGGTTCCATGTTTACATACCAGCTCTGCTTCTTTTCTACATATGGCAGTTTACTCAACACAAAAGTGCCTCACTTTAATTTCCTGTGAGTGGTGAATAATAAGAGTGCCAAATTTATATTGTCATTGATAGAGTTACACTAACTGCTCATGATAAGTTGAGAGCAGAAGAATGTTCCTGTGGATGTCAGTTGCTCTCTCACAGCCCCTGTATCACTTGTTCCATGGACTCAGGTATAAAGAGGCCATGGAGTCAGTGGAGATCAGATGCTTAATGAAAAGGTTTCCCCACACCAAGGGTGAACTGGTGACTGCAATGTCTGCATGTCCCACGTGCTAACAGTGGAGGTCACTGCTGGGTAGCTGGTACCAGGTCCCAAGGGAATCAGCCTGGCAGCCTAGAGACCACTTTGACTCCTCCAACATGGAGGTAGTGGTGGTTTATCTTTACAAGGATACTGAAAAATCCACAGGCAGAGTTGCCATCAGTTGCTTTCTTTTCAATTACCTGCACTTCTACAAGATGTCATTCAAGTTTTACAGGAGTCTGAGGAAGAGTATAGAGTTGACTTATCTGAATCATGTGGGAAGGTATCTTTCTTTGCAGGTAGCACTTGCCATAGCACAAAAGAGTGGGAGATATCTCACCTACCACTGTTTTCTATGAGCACAGACTCCAAGGAAACCGACCTTACCTTGACTCAGATGTCATGAGTTGAGCATCTTGCACAATTCCACATAAATTATCCCTATTGGTGACTCTATGTGATGAGATGATCAGAGGAAACACAATAAAAATCACTCAGCATTGTACAAACCAACCATTTTCATTCCTTAGAATTAGGCAAACTTAATTTGTTTTCCCTGCAGGAACCCCAGAAACTTCAGAACCCCCCAGGCATGCTCCATGAATTCACTCAGAACATCTAGTGGGTTCTTTCTAAATCCCTGGGACACTGGCATACTTCTTTATTAGATGAATGGAGAATTATTTATCTACTGCTGAGTAAAATTACTCAACGCACACATGCCTAAACTTCCTTTTAGATTATTCAACACCTGACAAAGATTCTTTGCTTGGCCAAACTTTAGTTAGCCTTCTGAACCTTTTCTTAGGCCCATTTTTACTTTTCTTTGTATAATTCAGCTCCAACAAATAAAACAAACAAACAAAAAACCCCTGCTGACTCAGTTTAGCAAGAACATCTCATTCTCAATATCTGATCATACTGGATATCTGATCAGGATTCCTTATCCTCCACCATCCCCGGGGTGATATCTGGTCTTCAGCAGGAATTCTGTCATCATCAGGAATCTCCATTAGGTTGGTTTAGTCAGAATCTCCCTCTTTCCTAATGTTTTCTCTTAATAAATTTCCAACCACCAACTCCACACTGTTCCCTGGTTATAAATTCTCACTTGACTATGCTGTATTCAGAGTTTAGCCCAGTCTCTCTTCTCCCTACAAGACCCTGTTGCATGGTCCCTACATTTGTCTCAATGGTCCTAAATATACCTTCCTTACCACACTTTAACAGGTGTCATTGAATAGCTTTTTATTTAACATATAATTTACGAAGTTGTAGAATTGGGAGTAAATCCCAACTATCACATGATAACCCTCGTTTTTCATTCACCACAAACCTATCCACATCACTACTTCTTTAGAACAGCAGTTGTGAATGTTGAGACTAGGGTCCCTAGATGCACAGGAATCCCCTTTTCAGTGGGCTCTGGTTTGTTTACACTAAAATGCCCTCCTGGGGCTGGTGACCTTGGAGGTGAGATGTGGAGGCCAGAAGTTAGAAAGAGAGGGCAGCAGGGCAGGACTACTGAGAAGGAGAGTCTGTGTAGCTGAGGGGACTGAGAGCCCACGTGAAGGCAGAGAAGTGAGTACTGTCCTTAGCCAGGCTTTCCACATCACCCCCTCCCACTTTTCATTTCCCCTTGTGAAGACAGTGGACTTGGGGAAGATCACTCAGTGGGAGAGACACAGCATTCCCAGTGAGGCCTAGCACTGTTGGTTGATCCTTTGGAGAGTGGGAAGTGTCTTCCTGAGAGGTACAATTATCTACCCAAACTGGGACCAGGCTCTTGACTCTGTGGCAGGAAAGAATTCAAGGATGACAAGGAACGTACTTTATTATAAACAGAAAGTACACATTGGTGGGGAGAGTGCTGTGATATCCAAGATGGAGGTGCTCTGGTGGGCAGGGAGTACTGGCTTTTATCTAGCTTTTCTGGGTCAATTTCATCTCAGTTATAGATCAGGGGATATTGTGTCAGTTTCATGTCAGTTATAAGACACAAGGAGATTCTTAGCCTGCTAAGTCATTTTTCCATTCCCCCATACCTAAACTAGTTGACCTGCCCTGTTTGGTCTACAAATGCTATCTCAGCTTCCTCCAGAATATGTCTGCCCCCTTAAAACCTGGAAAGACAACAGTGGGTAATGTATTTTTAAGTCCTTAAAATGTGGTCTGAATCGCAAGAGTGAGAGCATTACCCGGGAGTTATACAGAAATGCAGAGTATTGGGCCCCTCTCCTCTCCTACAGAACCAGAATCCACATTTTAACAAGACCCTAGGGAATCTGTGCACGTATTAGTTGAAGAAGGTGTTGACGGCATTATGTGAGAAACAGGAGCTAGCCATGCTCTTTAACCACTAAGGTCTATGATACTGCTTGTCGAATTGATGAAGAATTTTTGCTTTTTGAAACTCCATGACACACAACAGGAACAGCAAAAATTGGAAGTCAGACAGAACATAAAGTAAATCCTGGTTAAGTTCTCTTTGAGCAAATGATTTAACCCTCAAGTCTCAAGAACCAAGTGGGTCAAATGGGGATAATAATAACCATGCTGACCTCCCACAAAAGCTGAGAGGATTAGATGAATAAGAGCAGCTGGCACGAAGCAGGAACTTAAGCATCAGGTCTTCCCTACCAATATAATAAAAACATACCTGAGAAACAAGATGCTTTAAGATTTAAATGACCCATGTCTCATTACTTACAGGTTAACTTTATAACTTATACAGAATCTTACACCAGTTTTTGGAGACAGATAGAAAAATCTCTATGAATTGGTGAAAAAGTTTGATGGGAGTTTGGAAAATAAAAACTTCAACTGTGTTAAATTCCATGAACTTGGTCCGTGTCAACAGCAGTGATAAATTTGGGGTAATTCTGACTAAGACACCACCAATGCTTTTAAAGAGTTTTTTTAAAAAAAACAATAACAAAAACAAGATCTGATTAAGAAGAGCTTTTTCCTACTTGGCACTCTGGTATAAGTTGGTGGGAACTGATCTTTACAACAATTTATCTCATGTTGTTGTTTACATCTACTTTATTGATCTTTTAGAAGGGCTTGGGAATGTTAGGTGTTACACCATTCGCTCATAAACATTTACTGCTGGAACTGAAACAGCTTTATGGAAGCCCAGGAAAAGGCAAAGAAGTCAAGAGTCCCAGGCTAGGACCAGATGTGGCCTAGTAGCTCCACATGCCGCCAACAGCCCTGCATGGAGCAGATGTGGACAGTCAGGCTGGAGATGTCCTTACTCCTTTCCTACCTCTCTGTTCCCAAGCAACAGTCTTCTGAGTGCTCCTTTCACCTCTTTGTTTCTGAGAGTGTAGATCAAGGGGTTCAGGAGCGGGGTGACGATGTTGTAAAAGAGGGTGAGGAACTTGCCCTGGTCCTGGGAAGAGCTGTTTCCTGGCTGCATGTACATGTAGATGATGTTTCCATAGAAGAGTGAAACCACAGTGAGATGGGAGCCACAGGTGTTGAAGACCTTTTGCCTCCCTGATGTTGACTGGATTTGTAACACAGTCCTCACGATGTAGCCATAAGAGACCAGGATGAACACCAAGGGGGACAGCACAATGCCCACTGCCAGGACAAAGACAGTGCCTTCGACAGCCACAGTGTTGACGCAGGCCATGCGGATCAAGGCTGGCATCTCACACAGGAAGTGGTCCACCTTGTGGTACCCACAGCGGGGTAGATGTAGGGTCACTGGAGACATGGCCAAGGAATTGGCCACCCCACAGCTCCAAGCCACTGACACCAGGCTCCAGCAAATCCTGGGATTCATGATCGCTATGTAGTGTAGGGGCTTGCAGACAGCTACAAACCGGTCATATGCCATGACAGCCAGGAGCAGGCATTCCACCCCACCCAGGCCCAGGAACAGAAAGAGCTGGATGGCACAGCCCATATAGCTGATGGTCTTGTCACGTCCACTGAGGTTGTAGAGCAGCTGGGGGATGGAGCTGGTGGTGAAGCTGAGATCCAGGAAGGAGAGGTGGGTGAGAAAGAAGTACATGGGGGTGTGGAGCTGGGGGTCCAGCCGAGACACAAGGATGATGGTGGTGTTGCCCACTAGGGTTAGGAGGTAGGCTATCAAGATGACCACAAAGAGGATGCTCTCCAGATGGGGGCGGTCAGAAAATCCCAAAAGGATGAAATGGTTTTTTGTGCTGTCATTAGTTCTGTCCATCTCTACTGCATCTGAACAGAAATATTGACACTAATCATACTAACAGCCAATATTAAGGGAGCACTTACCATAAGCCACGCACTCACCTATGCTCTTTACATATATTTACTCATTTAGCCACAACAACAATAATATAGATTTGGCACTATCATTATTATGTCCCCACCTACAGAAAAAGAAAACTGAAACATGTACACATGTATTAAGCAAATTCTTATATGTAGAAAGTAACGGAGCTGACTTTGAATCCAGGCTGAGAGTACTCATCCTTAACCACTGCTGGCATTGCCTTTAAACTCAATGAAATGAAAGATAAATCCTGCCATGGCCCAATCATTAACTGTTCCAGAAACTTGAGATCCTAAGCTGCTACCAAAAACCTTAAAGACCCAAAATGGAGCCCCCAAATAATCTATTAAGAGTACTTAGTAAATATCCATTTTAAGAGATTACCTTATCTACTCTTGATCTCAAAAGAACACTACATTTCTTTGGTTATTATTTTTGAGGTAATTTTTAATTACCCTGTGTAGATAAATAATGTATGAGAGAAAATAAAGAATATTATCAAAGCAAAACACATATAAAATCTCTTAATTATGGCCAGTATTGAAGAAATAGAGTATTTTTTTAAATTTCAAAGTAATATATATTGCTTGAGGAAAAAAATAGATCAAAACAATTTTGTAACAGATAATATAATTGCAGTGTGCTAATTCAAACATATATGCAGAATCCTCTATCAGATTCCAGTTCCGACATTGTATCACATCAAAGCAAAACTTTTTGGTGAGATAAACCACAAGTCTTACAGACATAAGGACAGAGACACACTCAGTACATCTTCATATTCAGGTGATAGATACACTCAAAGCTAAGACTTCACTACTATACACTATATGCATGTAACAAAATTTCGCTTGTACCCTTATATTTATACAAATAAAAATGTAATAATAGGAATGAGTACATAATTTAGGTTATGGCTCCAAACTCTTCTATGACAAGCCAACGAGAACAATTTTGAGATCTTGGCAATTTCATTTTACATTTTTTGTAGCTTTTACATTTAAGATGTTAACAATAAAATGTACTTTTCATATCTAATAAGCATGCTTTGATATTTTAAAAATAACTATAAATATATGAACTATATAAAACTTTGGTAAATATATAAAGGCTTCTGTGAATGCTTCATAAGGCTGTAGTGTTATGTGAACACAGAATAGGAACATCAGCCAGTGTGTCTAGGCAGAGAAACTCTGAAAAAAAAAAAAAAAGCCTAACGGAGATAAACTATCTTAACATATATTTAAGCAGTCTTTGAAAATATAATTAAAACATGACAGCTATCAAGGCATTTGTAAGGGAGGAAGGGAATATGAATCCCTTCTTTATCTCTAACACCAAAACAAATTACAGATTATATATTTAAACATTTAAAAAATACAGTTACTATAAGAAAGCATACTACTTCTCTCTCTCTTTTTTTATTAGTCATCCTGCTTTTAAGTAAACTTTACAAACCAAGCTACAATTCTCAAAAGTTGAATAAAATATGGATAAATATGATTGCATATTTAAAAATTCTGCACTCTAGGAAACACTACTAATGAAATCTCAAGATAATGACTACAGTAGAAAATTTCAACAAGACAACTGAAAAGCTGTATTTTTTTTTCAAAAACTTGACAAAAGATGTAACAAAATAAAAATAGGTAATTACTTGAAGAAACAGTTCATGAGAAAATGATTTACAAACAAGTGACTTAAAACATTAGAAATATTCTTATTGATAATAGAAGATACGACAATTAAAACACAAATATAAAGATATTAGATTTTCAGATAGGTAAATAGCAAAAAGTGTGGTCGTATTCAGAGTTTGTAAAGTGCGGGAAATAAACGCACATTCATAAACTTTTGGTAAGAGCTGAAATTGGAATAATGTCTTTGGAGAGGTCTTTAAAAAGAAAAAAGTCCCTATTTTAAATACACATATTCCTTGACATTGTACATGTTTTCTTAACAAAAGAAATATCTGTCTTCCATAAAGTGCTAAATTGCATGCTTTTCTCTTTGCCTTGTTAATTTCACAGCTAGGAATCTGCCCTGCATTTATTAACCCAAAATCAGTAAATGCACATCATCAAAAATCTTCATTATAACATTGATTGAAATAAATAATATTCAGAAATAATATATATACATTATTTAACGTTACAAACTTGATTTAATAGACAGTGATGCCAGTATGAACTGGAAACAATAACTGCATTGAGACAAATATATATATTTATCTCTACGTATATATCTATATATGTGTATATATATCCATGTCTATCTATATCTATTTATCTCTCTTTGATATATATGATATATATAATTTATCATCACCAGGAATTTTGTCCAAAAAATATTAATTTCAAAAAATGAAAAGCAAAATATAATGTATAATGAGATTATATATAGCATGACTCCATTTATTTTGGTGATAAACTCTCTATCTGTAGAAATGTATACAGTCATGAGCCACATAACAACCCTTTGGTCAACAACCAACTGCATCTATGGTGGTTCTAGCTTCTTAAGAAGAGCCTTAGGCAGGTCCTTCAGGTGGTGTTCCAGAAGAAGGCATTGTTACTATGGAAGATGATCACTCCATGTATGTTATTGCCTCTGAAGACTTTTCAGTGGAACAAGATGTGGAGGGGGAAGGCAGTGATATTGATGACCCTGACCCATGTAGACTTATATTAATGTGTGCACTTGTGTCTTAGTTTCAGCAAAAATAAAAATTTAGGAAAAAAATAGAAAAAATGTACAGAATATGAGTATAATGAGAGAAAATATTTTTGTGCAGTTGTACAATGTGTATTTTAAGCTAAGTGATTTTACAAAAAAAGTCAAAAAACAAAAAAAATCGACCAGTTATAAAATTAAAAAGTTACAGTAAACATAAGGTTAGTTTATTATTGAATAAAAAATTTAAATCATTTTAATGTAACCTATGTATGCAGTGTTTATAGAACCCACACTAGTGCACAGGAACATCCTAGGCCTTCACATTTACTGACCACTCACTCATTGACTCATATGACATGTGCCATATGCAGGTGTACCATTTTTCATCTTTTGTGTGGCATTTTCACTGTGCCTTTTCTATGCTTAGATATGTTTAAATACACAAACGCTAACATACCGTGGCTGCTTACCGTATTTAGTGCAGTGACACACTGTGCAGGGGTGTAGCCTAGGATCAATAAGACTACACCACGCAGCCTAGGTTTGTAGTAGGCTGTGCCATGTAGGCTTGGGTAAGTTCATTCTCTGATGTTCGCACATGAAGAAAGAGTCTAATGATGCATATCCCAGAACATACCCCAGTCATTAAGTAGTGTATGATTGTATTCATATTAAAATATAACAATATCTAGAAGTATAATAGCTAAAAAGACTCACTTCTAGAGAGGAAAATAGAGGTTGAGGGAGATTTTTATTTTTATATGACCACTTTTTAATAATAAACAATAACTTATAGTTATTATATATTTTGAAATTGAAGAAGAATGCATATATGTATATATTTACTGTATAATATGATATCTAGGACATTGCCTTATAAATGACTTTCTGGGTTTCAAAAATGTGTTAATATACATTTTTAACTTTGTCATTCAGGTATTGTTGCCCCATCCCTTTAGTAATTTTTTTAAATAAAGTAACAAACTGGGAAAGAAAGAAAAGTAGAAAGAAAGACAGGAAGGTAGGAGGAAAAAAGACAAATTTCCAATCACCATAAAAATAGGGTATTTTACAACGAAGTGCACACAATTTCATTGTCCTAAAATTGTGAATGCTGTAAAATAAAAGAATGGTGAAAACAAGAAACTAAAAATAAGGCCAAATACAAAGTGAAGGGATGTAAGGTTGGTTTTCAGGATAACCAGAGTGCAGATCTTTTCTCACATCTTCCTGTTTTCTCAATTGTGGTGTAAAGATAAGAATGACTTCCTCATAGGAAGGTTTGCAACAATTTAAAGAAAATGCTAATGCTAATGCCTCATATCATATCAGCTGCAAAACAAAATGCTGCCTCATTTCACCTCTTAAAAAAACAGAGGGCACCCACTCTCTCAAACATTGAGCCAATATGGGTATATTAGCTGGACAGAAATCTGTCTTTATCAAAGTCCCTAGATTTTGCATGAATGCACTAGTTCACACTTGATTCTACCAAGCTAAGATGCTGTTTTTCAAAATAAACATTTTCTCTCATTCCAGCTTCAAAAAAAAGGAACCACAAACAATAAAATCCAAGACAGGGTAGATGTCTTGCCACCACAATCTTGGAAAGGGGCATCCATAGCCCTATTGCAAGCATATATCTGTCTCTGTGGTAGGGAAATGGTCTCTCACAAGGAACACATGGTACCTTCGCCTTCTGAAAGGTTCTGGGAAGGTAAAAATATTTTCTCCCCCTATATTCAAACTTTAGAAGGAATGTGACCTGTTTCCTTCCCTCCGAATAGAGGATTCTTTTCTGAATGATGGTCCAGTATTTAGAATTGTCTGTGCCTCCAAACATTTACACCTTATACGTACCTTTTTTGCCACTGTTAATATTGTCATATTTAACCTAATTGGTCACCTTTACTTGCACATAGCAAATATTTTTTGATTTCATGTGGTTTTGTCACCACCCTCTCAAGATCCTCTCCTGGGGAAGGGAGAGGTTGGCAATATCCATCTTCTATACCTTGGTATAGAGTAGGAGCTTGGCTGGGCAAATGAGCAATTCATTGATTAGCTAATTAATGTGGCCATTCAAGTCTTCCCCAAAGTAAGGAAAAGGCATCTCCTTTTATGACTCAAAGCTAGAAATAATGAAAGGCAGCACCAAGCCTTAAACTGAAGGGACATGAAGGGACCTGAGTTCTCTCTACAATTGTGAGTGCTGACACTTGAAAGTTACAGAATGAATCTAATAACTGAAGACATTCTGTTTTTTAGACTTAGTGTTGCATGGAATTGAAGGCAGCAGAGTAGCTCACCTGAATGAAGGGAACTATTGCTTTGTAAGATGTGTGTTTAACTTGTGTATTTAGAAGTGTGCATGCTCACAGTGTAGCACATGACAAACTATTCCTCTCCTTGTAGGTGCTGATCAGACATCATGATCAGCTACCACTGCTCACAGACTCACCATTTCATCTCACAGATGGTCACACTCAAACCACAAGGCAACAAAGTGTACTTTTTCCACTTCTGGGAGAGTGAAAGGGCAATCAAATGATTAATGATTTTTAGTTTATTTTTTAGTATTTAAATTTTTAAAATTACAAATGCTAAAAATAAATTAGTTTCTCCCTTTAATGAAAAGCATGTTAGTAATTTTTAATATTGAAGATTAAAGAACATTAAATTCACAAAAAGTGTGACTACAATAGCAGGAGTGTACAATAGCAGAAAATGAGAGCTACGTTTTCAAAGCAGGGTACAGACCTACATCACAGAGTCACCAGTCAATGGACTCCCCATTGCCCCCCAAGAGCATGACAACACCCTTTCCATTTTTGAGGATATGTCAAAATAAAGTAACATCTCAGATGTTTTTTTTTTCTTTTTCTTTTTTTTTTTTTGAGTTGGAGTCTCACTATGTCTCCCAGACTGGAGTGCAGTGGCTGCTCCCGGCCACCGCATCCTCGAACCTCTGGGCTCCGGCGATCCTTCCGCCTGAGCCTTCCAAGTAGTTGGAACTACAGGCCTGCGCTACCACGCCTGGCTAATTTTTTGATTTATTGTAGAGATGAAGTCTTGCCACATTGCCCAGGAGGGTCTCGAACCCGCGGGCTCAGGCAATCCACTCACCTCATCCTCCCCAGGCGCGGGATTACAGGCTGAGCCACCGAGCCCGACTTCAGATCTCATTTTCTTACTGCTGCCTGACAAACCTTTTTTTTCAACAAACTCCAGTCCAAACATAAAATTAATAACCAAAAATCTTTTACTGTGTGTTTCTTCAGGACATTTATATTGTCTATTTTAAAATAACTTTGCACTGGAGAATGCATTTCTTTTTCATAATCAAAGTTATGATGTACTTGTTATTTGTATGTATCTTTGTGTCTGTCATAAACTATAAACTTCCTAAGAGCAGAGTGGATTTTATATTTTTCTATCCTCGAGGCACTCCATACAGCTTCTTTATTTAGCAAAATGAAAAATGCAAGTCCCTTTCTGTGTTGAGCTCCTAGATCCAGACATATACTTACCATCATTATTCAAATGCTTCTAGGTAATACTGAAAGCCAGAATGAAGAAGGCATAGATTCTAACCAGAGGGCCTCAGTCAGACTATGCAAAGTCTTCTACCTGCACAGGTGCACACAGATGCCGCAGCCAGGGACAATCCCAGACATGGGGGAAATGAAAGTGCCTCTCCCAGGCTTGGCCCATTCCTCTATAAATCCAATGGATAGTAACCATTTGTGTAGAGGGGTTTATTGCAATTACAGTACGATGAGGTTCTCCTGAGGAAAGACTGGAGAAAGACCCTGGTGGTGTGCAGGGTTCCTCAGCATCCCCAAGTACTGGGAAAATGTCACACCACAGGGATCATTAGCAATGCAGCGATGCAGATGTAGGTGTGTATCACATCACATTCTCCAATCTCCCACCGGGTCCAGGCAGAAAATTAGGACCATGAGAATTTGTCCCTTGATATAAATTTGCTATCTCATGTAAGTAAAACTGGGGGAATCAATTAATTGTTGTTCTAAAGACTCAAATACCAATGGGCCATTTGCTCTCCTCCCATGTTCCCAAGAATTATTATGTGGCGAAAAACACAGCTGAGCATAACCATCTTACTTAGGACAGAATAATATATTTTGGGTTTTCTCTTAATATTTACTTATCTGAAGATAGATCAAAAGTATTTTGACATCTTCTCACTGATAATTTTATGTCTGAAAAATAAATAACCCATTGTCTCAGATAGTGGGAAAATTTCACAGGTTCATTGATTAATAGGATTTTTTTCCCCATTAACTTGAGGAGTTAACAGGATGACCTATTTTGCTTTATATATTTTTATTTTTTGATTTGAAAGGAAGATATCGAGGGGCCATACCTCATCAACAAGGCTACCTGTACAGTGAATATTTGTATACCTAGCCCTGAATTGTACCCCACCATTTTAAGACAAAATAAGAAAGGAAGATATCAGCATATAATGGGTTTATACTCTAGTTTCAAAAACTATCTAGGAAGAAACTAAGTACTACTACTTAGATTAATTAGACTGTGTAAGTAATCATATTTTTAATGCTCTTGTAGAGGCAAAAATGACATCACCAGCATGAAAATTAAAAATAAAATATAAGGCAAATAAATGAATGGAAATTGGGTCCCTGCAATCAACCAGACAACGTCAGTGAAAAATCAGGCTAATTAGTTTGGGTCAATTGACTAAGATTATCAAAATTATTGCTTGAGTACTTTGAGTAGATAGAGTCACAGAATTAGAGATTAAAGAGAATATACCACATACGTGAATGTGTACAATTTGTAGCATACATGTTCTACACATGTAAGACCACATCTATTCTTTCTTCCCGTATGATAGAAGAGCAAACCTACTGAGGGCCCAAAGGACACAGGAAGCATGCATGAAGGGTGTGTGCTGGGAGAACAACAGGTTTAACAAATCTCGGTGCTACCAGTTCATCTGCCCTTTGAGTCAAAATCACCAGTCTAAATTTGTTCAGTCACTGGCTAATGAGGCTATTTCACCTCCAGCTCCTGACCAGCTCCACATATGCCCTTCCCAGCTGTCTTCATTCCACATGCTAAAAAATAATCAGTTTATTTAGATCAACCAGTCACCTGATCTGAGGGATGGAGGCTTGTGGGGAGAACTGATCAAATTAGTTATTTGGATAAATCATCCAGGCTTCTGGATATGTGAAAATAGTCCTACAGAAACATAGCCTTAAAAAAAAAACTAGAATCTAACTGGAATTAGGGGAGACTTTTAAATTATTCTTAAAAGAAGCAAATTTGGCAATTGTCTGAGTGGTGTTTAAGAATATTTCCAGAAAAAAATGATAATGCTTTGAGCTGGAAAACCATTCATGTGTATAGTAACAGAGGGTGGCAATAATAGGGAGACAATAGTGGGGAAGTGGTAAGGAGGAGGGCAAACTTGCAACATCCGGTTTAAAGGAAGTGGCTCTACCATATATCTCAGGGGAAGAGCAGCACATGAGACAGGAAAGTCCTCTTCATTAAGAAAAAGGTTTTAGACCATGTAAGTTTACAGAAAGTCCTTCATATTTCTGGCGAGTATTGTCTATTGAGAGGTGGCTTCTGGAGTCAGCAGAGGCAATGCAGGATTGAAAGGTATCATTGTCATTCCACAGGGAATAAAAGCCACAGGGAGTTCCATGGGACTATGCCTGGGCATGCCAGGTTGTCTAGTTTTCACTAGGATCCAACATCTCTACAACTTTAACCTTCTATTCAATTCTTCTCTAACTCCCAATTGACTTTACTCATTTAGAACTTGACAATAAAGTTTATTGGCCAGTAGCTATCTAATTATAAATAATAATAATAATTATTATTAATATATCACTAGAGTATACTACAATTCATAAATCATTTTCAGGTCCATCATTTAATTTTGTTCTCCATATAGTCAATTATTTATTCATTCAACAAATATGCACTGATTGATATCCACATACAAACAAGTGTTTAGGGTGTTTGGATATGCCAATTAATGTATCACTGTCGACAAACAAAGATCCCTCCCATCATGGTGTTTACATTCTACCACAAAAAGGCAAATAAATAAATAAAAATAAACCTAATAAATAAGAGAACAGCATAATACATTAAAAGTTGATACATACTATAAGGGGAAACAAAAGAGCCTCCACTGAGTTCAGTGAGGGATACTAGGAAGGTGAGCTCTGGGGTGGGTAGGGTTGTATAGACCTCACTGACAAGCTAGATTTTGACAGACATAAAGGAGGAAAAGGAACAAGTAAAAGAGACATCAGAGAAAAGGGCATTTCAAGCAGAAGCCACAACAGGGAGATTTGGTGTAGGATGGGAAGTGCCTGAGTTGGTGTAAACCCAACCACAAGGCCTCGGGAGCTGAAGCAGAATGCAAAAGGATGTGGAGAAGGAAGAATCAGAGAAGGGGTCAAGGTTCATATCCTCTAGAGTCTGGGGTTCATAGTGAAGATTCTGGCTTTCATGCTAGGTTGAATGAAAGGTCATTGCAATGGCACCAGTGTCTTGGGTGCTGAAAGGATCACCCCGTTGCTTCGAAGAGAAGGGAAGTGGCAGGGACTGAAGCCTGACCAGGATTATGGTCAGGAAGCAAATGTAGTGATCCTGAAGGAAGGATGACTATTTCCACGGAATGATTATGGCTGGCTTGACCCTGGATGCATTCTGAAAGGAGAGCCAGCAGGGCTTGCTGACACACTGGATGTGGGCTGGTGATAGCAAGAAAATAGTCCATCAGTTGTGTGGCCCAAGCAATTACAGGAATGGAGCTGCTGTCCACTGAGGTGGAGAAGTCTGTGATTGTTGTTGATGGGGGAAATGGGGGACTTGGGGAAAAATGTAAGGTTAAGTTTCAGGTATAGAGTTAAAAATGTCTGAATTTTGATATTAAGTGGACAGTTCACTATAAAAGACTAGACAGTGTTCAGGAGAAAGGATGGGGATGGTTACGAAGTAGGTTTGGATTTAGAGGATTTTGCTGGTAACAAACCAGAATTCCAAAAGGAATAGTGGAAACCTCTGAAGGGTTTCTAAAGAACTGGAAAGGAAGAAGGGGTCATAACAGAGATGCACAAAGCTTTGTAAAGCTAAGAATGTATGACGTGAAGAAAGACTTCATATTTAGTGACTGGCAAAAACCACAATAAAATGCACAGAGTGGTAACAAAATTTGAGACAGTCGACACCAGCATGTCAGGTTACATGGTAGGGAGGGGATATTCCTGGGACAACCTTTTAATCCTATGAAGAAAGTAGGTAGCCTCTTTCTCACCCAGGCTTCCTTGTCCCAGGTAATGAGTAGAGAACTCATATAATGTGTGATGTCGAAACAAAGACTCAATCCCTCCTGGTCTGTCCTTTTGCTGAGCAGAAGACCATCTTCCTATCAAGCACCAGAGAGGCCTAGGGCATGCATGGTCTGTGTATTATCAAGAAGAGGGTATAAGAATGTGTTACTCCCTCTTTTTTCAAACCAGAGACTGAGAGGTGAGTGTTTGCTTGTGATCAATTTTTTAAAATCTAGAAAGCAAGATATGTTAATAATATGTTTGAAGAGTAAGTGAAATCTATCAGTCAAAAAAATCTCCCAGGAAGAGAAAATAGCTTGAACTTGGTTAAAGAGGAGGAATAAACCTTTGGCAGATTATTACCAGGATAATGTTAAATAATTTGCCATTAGTTCATATTTGGTTAGTACTGAAGGATTTACCAGTTAAGCATTTTAGCATTTGTTTAGCAATTATTTATTAAACATAAAAAAGAGAAAGATTGCAGCAAGTTAGACTTCAATAACTTTTAGGAATTTTGTTGGAAACATATAGAATATACTTTAAAAATAAGTTAAATGGTATCATTTCACATCATCATCATCATATGTATACTGTATTAAAATATGAGAGTTGAATTTAAATGAACAATATCTATTATGACTTTAAACATTTACCATAACACTGTGAGACCAGTATTATTGTTCCTTATATAGGGTCCAAAACAAGTAGCTGAGACTGAGCAAGAGAGAGAGGTGTTATTTGTTTGAGTTATTACAACTAGTAAATTTCTAGCTCAAAATACTAGTTAAATCAAAATTTTTAGAAAGTTTTACTTTTAAAAACTGTATCTCAAGGGGGAAAATCTAAGAATCAGTGATATTAAGTTCAGAGGAACAAATTTCATAATTCTTAAAAAGTCAGTCTTAGAATAAAGAGGATTTTATAAGTAATTGAATAAAGTCATAGGAAATGTGAATGTATAAAGGGATGGTTCTAAATATATGAATATAAAAGGAAATGATAGGTTAAACAATAATATGTAAATTTTTTTAAAAAGTAAGGTACATAAAAAAAGAAACAGAGACAGAGAATGACAAAGAGACAGAGAGAAGAAGGAGAATGAGAAGAAAAGGAAACTTCGGAAAAGAGAAACAGAATTATAGATCTGATGCTGGAATACTCCATTTAAGAACTGTCATTTCTAATACTTAATGTGTGTGAGAACAGGAATAAAAGGACATAGGAAAGAATGAGAAATGATAATGCATGCTTAGAATTCTTTGCCTGACACAAGGCCATTAATTAGAAGGAAGACCCATCAAGAAAGTAAGTTTGTGGAGTCATCTGGAAGTAGATTTTGGCAAGATTGCTCCATTTCTACAGTTATTGTACTCCATAACCTTCCTCCACATGCAAATACTTCATAGTCTCTCTTTTTGAACCATGAGAAAATTTCCACAGCAGCAAGGAATAAAGTGCTGACCTAAATGGGGGCATTTGATGATACTTGGCACATTTATGTCCTTTGCTTCACTCCAGGAACCTTTGTTGGGCCAGGACTGTATCTTGGAAACAGACTTTTAAGCGTGATCTTCTTTAACATTAGAAGCAGGGTCAAGATGACCGCTAGTTGCCCGATGTCCTGACTCTGCTTCCGTCATAGGTGGCAAGATAAGAGGAGTTGTGTCACAGACGAAAAAGTAAGGTCGGAGAGCACCGGAGAACAGTTGGTTGAACGTGTAGATGTAAGACCTGTTTGTGACGTCATAAAACGAGACTTCACCGGCTTCATAGTCCAAGAAAATCCCAACGCGGCGTGGCCGTTCCAGGAGGAGGAGCGGCACCGACGGGGAGGCCAGGACCATATACTCATTCCCTTTCAGGAGCCACATGGCCCAGACCCCGTTCTCAGGAGATGGCGTGGTCTCCCCCTTTCTCGGCAGTGCGTCCTGACAGACTCCTAGGCCCCACTCTGCTTTTTCTCCCACCACAACCTCCCAGTAATGTCTCCCCGATGAGAAGCTCTGCAAACCCAGGACACAGGGCCATGTGTCAAACCTCTCTGGGTTGCCGGGGACATCCCTCCACAGTTCTCCATCTTGCACACAGCGCAGGTCAGCAGTTAGAAGGAGGCTAGGATGCGCCGTGGCAGGATCCAGATTGATGTCAACTGTGGAAAGAATGTTGTGGAACATGTGAAAAGATGGAATGGTCTGGTGAGAACTTAGGAAGCTACTGAGAAGAACGGTCACGCAACTTCTCATTCTTCTTTCTCTAGTAATTCCTAGGGAGTTATACAAACAAGTATTTCACTTTGCTGGCCATTGAACATATCTTCATTACTTTCTGGTGCAGTCCATTGTTTCCTTTGTATAATTCAGAACTCAATAAAAACATAACCATTGATAATGACAAACAAATGCATAATCATTTCGATTCATCTACAGCCAAAACATTTTTTTTAAGGCATAGGGCCTTGCTATGTTGCCCAGGCTGGGAATGCAGTGACTGTTCACAGGCATGATCAAAGTACATTAGTCTGGAATACCTGAACTCAAGTCATTCTCCTGTCACAGCCTCCCCACTACTGCAACTACAGCTGTGCACCAACCATACCTGGCTTATTTCCAAAACATTTGGGTGCCCATAGAATGATCATCTGCAATTAACATAAAATTTATAAACCTATTAGGGATTTTTTTCTTAAAACTGGTAGAAAAACTGTGTTAATAAGAAATCTGCTACTTTCAAAATTATGCTACTGTGGGAGGCAGAATTTAAAAATGGATCCCATGACTGTCACACAGCAGTGTTAACCTAGTGATTATGTTACATTATATGACAAGAAAGAGATTATCTGGGTGGGTCTAGTTGCATGAGTTCTTTAAAATCAGAAAGGTTAGGGTCAGGGTGGTAGAAGAAAAAGTTGCTAAGATTTGTATTTGATCTGTTGTTGCCGTCTTTGCAAATGGAAAGGTCACTTGAGGAGAAAGATGAGTGATCTCTGGAACTGTGAGTGGCCCATAAGAAAGTCAGCAAAGGAAACAAGGGCATCAGTCCTACGCTTGCACAGAACTGCATTATGCCACCAACCTGAATAAAGATGGAAGGGGATTCTTCCCCAAACCCTTCAGAGAAGCACAGTCTGACAGACACCATGATTTTGGCCTTGTGAACCCCAAACAGAAGAGCTGGCTCATCAATTTTGATGCCTTTTAATACTTCTGCTGTTTTTTGTTTTACCTCTTCTCTATTGGCAAAATGTTTCCCTTTGAGGACATTTTTTCATCTGGGGAAACAAATAAACAAAATTCTTTCAGGGAGAGATCTGGTGAATAGGGAGGGTGGTTCCTGGGGTTCATGCCATTTTGTGTCAAAAACTGATGAACACTCCGCATGGTGTGGGCAGGTTGTTTGTATAGATCACCCATTATGAAATGGGCAAAAAGTGTTGAAAGAATCTAAAAAAAAAAAAAAAAATTCACTGAAGCCATACACAACCTCTCTCAACAATGCTAGCTGGAATACTGATGCCAATGGGGCCCCAGGATATTTACCTAGCGGGGGCAAGCCTGTACTACGAGGGGACTAACCTCCAACAGATGATTTTGTTTTGGGGAAGTTCCCCCTTGTATACAATAAACAAATACATCTGGAAAGGTTTTAAAAGAAGGGAAGTAAAAAGATAAGATATAAAATACCCAGGTGTTTCCTCATAAGCATTCAAAAGTAGTAAATTCATTAATACAATTTTGTTTTGTTTTAAATACAGATCATAATAAATGTTACTTCTACTACTGTTGCCACCACTGTTCTTACTTGTCTTTAAATCACTTCTAGTGAGCTTTTATTTGTTCCCAAACCTGAGTGGCCATGTGACCACACTGCTTGCATATTATCTATATTAACTCACATAGCTACCTTGAAGATCCCTGTTATCATCCCTTCATTATTCATGAGGAGCTTCAGAGTCAAAGAGCTGATGCGATTTCCTTGAACTCTAGAGACAGTAAATAAGAGGGGTTGAAAGGCAGGACTCCATGGAATTGTGTATTCAGTATGTGTTCCGTCTTTACTTTTCATTCTTCCACCAGCACATCTCTGCTTTGTTTATAACAAAAGCAATTTGTAACATGGTCTTTGATACTGTCTATCTCTTGTTCCTCTCCCTACCCTTCTCTTAAACTCAATTTCTCATTGTATTATGATCATGCCTCAATCAAACTGTCCATGTTTACCTTCCCAACAACCCTACGTTGATAAATGGTTAGTTGTCAGAGTTCATCTTAAATGATTTTTTGGTAGCACTCGACACTGTTGAGAATCCACCTGTCCTGGAAGACTTCCCTTTTCAGAGACTCCAGTCACCTACTTTCCTTCCCTTTCCATTTGCGGCTCCTTCTTGGTACCTTTTGCTGTCTTTCTTCTCCTCCGCCCTCATCACCCTGGAGGTACCTATGGTCTCAAGATTCAAATCTCTTTTCTCTCTCTCAGCTCACTCACCATATGTACTTGGTGGCCCACTCATTGCTTTAACAAATTCCATTCGTGTGCTAACTGATTCCAAATGTGTGTATCTAGCCTTGATCTTCTTCCTGAAACCTTATATTTGTGAATTCATCTGACAATGTGACATCAACATTTAGATACAACATCCACATGACTCATACTGAAGCTCCCTTTTCCTGCTTCAACTACAACTGTCCCCATGAATGTCAATGCAATCTCATCTTGTTAGTTCTTGAGATCCAAGATCTTGAAGTCATTCATGGCTTTTCTATTCCCATTACAGGTCATATCTATCCCTAAAGCATATCTTACCAGCTCTGCCTTCAAAATATACCAAGGATCCATCCATTTCTCAGCATCTCCAGTACTGTTGCAATCCACAGTCATCTCTCACCGAGTTATTGCAAAGGCCCCTAACTGCTTTTCCCACTTCAATCGTTTCCCGTCTATTTAAAGCATATAGTAATAAAGCATATAGAGTGAACCTAATGAAATAGCAGTCTAATCATGCTAATTTTTTAGTTACAGCTGTTCAATCATGGCTTATCTCACTGGGAAGTGAAGTAGCACGTTCACAGTGGTCTGACTATCCAGACGTTCTTCAACCATCTGGTCGCTCACTCTGCTACAGAGTGCTTACATTAGCATTCTCATGCTCTCTCAGAATGTATCTGCCATCCTCCCATTGCAGGCCCTTGGCATCCGTGGGGTTGGGGGGGGATTAACCATGTGACTAGAGGATTGTAAGGTTCAGTTCTATACACCACGTTCCCCACTTTTGGAGATGAGAGGGGCTGAAGACTGAGTTGATAAACCAAATGGCCAAGGATTTAATCAATCATGCCTATTCAATGTTTCCATAAAAATCCAAAAGGAGTGAGTTTTGAGGTTGTCCAGACAGCTGAGAACATAGAAGTTCCGGGAGGCCAGTGCCCAGAGAGGACATGGAAGCCTCACTCTATCCTCCCATCTCTCATCCTATACATCTCTCCCAAGTGGCTGCTCATCAGTATCCTCTGGATTGATCTTTATAATGAGTAACAAATGTAAGTGTATCCTTGAGCTCTGTGAGCTGCTTTCACAAATTAATTGGGCCCACGGAGCGATTATGGGAGCCCCAATTTACAGCCAATTGGTAAGAAGCACAGGTTACAACCTCACCCTTTCCCATGCCATCTGGTACAAGGAAGGAAATAGTGCTGTCACCTAGAGAAGATGCTACACAGAAGTACTAAGCCAAGAGCATGTTTTCAAGGTAAACCTCTGTTGATCTTGACCACTGAGATGTAAGCTCTTGTCTGTCACTACAGTCTGACCTGCATAGTAACAAATGGCAGGAACAGCCAATCTTGGGCATCAGAGTCCCCAGTTTTAGAATGCAGCCTACCTTGGAACCTCCTCATCATCTCTCTCCTCCCAGGGATGCGGCACACTGTCTTCAGCTCCAAGGGGATGAGCTCTGCTTCTAGCCGAGTGACAGCCTTGCTTCTGAGAAGAAGACACAACCGAAGGGTGTCAGCAGGGTTATCACCACCTTCTCTGCCTCTCCTAATCCCTGCAGGGATACAGACAGTAAACATACCTGCTCAAGGCTCCTCTCACACCCTGAAAGTGAAAGAGAAACAGACAGGTGTGATTTGGCCCCATGAATTGCTTTCACAGTCAGACTCAGGTCACACCATGAAAATCTCTTTAGGGATTACTGGAAATCTTTAATGATTAAAATAAAACTATAGGGGGAAATAAATCTCTTTTCAGTAAAGCCAAAAATAGGTTGTCATTTAATTTTCCCATGAAAATGAAATAGCAAAATTAGAAATATTAGATTAGAATCGACTACACAAAGTTTTGGTTAATTTCTATAATATCTATCAATTTAATTATTTTCTGAACTGACAAGTTTTGCACTTAGGTAGAGTTATGTTTTGCACCTACTACAGATGAAATTAAGGTAGATGGATCCTAAATATTTCCTGAATTTATATGAGGAACAGTGGTAGGTATAGACACAAAATGTTTCCTTCAATGTCCTTATAAGAGAATTTCAAACTCCTAATTTTTGAAACAACACTCCAGAATTACCCATATGAGTAAGCTACCTAAGTAGATAAAAAATAAAGTCATTAATATCTAGCAGCATTTTATCTCAGAGTCGATTATTAAATAAATGTACTTGTAGTACATTTATTATGTTAATAAATATATGTTAATAAATGTACTTGTAGTACATTTATTATGTTAATAAATAAATAGCTGGGATTCATTTTCCTCTTCCTGTAAAAATAGTCACCAATTGGATAAATCGTGACAAAGCATAAAAGCAGGGAAATACTTTGCCTGACCTTATATGGGAAGGACAGGAGTTGGCCATGCTCTTTGGAGGTAGAATGTAGTTTACTGGCACAGGGGAAAACAAGGAAAGGAAAGCATAAAAATGTATAAATTATTTAGGAATATATTCTTTCTAAGATTTGTATTTTAAATTAGTATATTATATATAATAGATAATTATTTCATTATGTATAATTATTTTATTACATAATATGCATGAGGAGGACCCCCCAAAATTGAATTTTTTTTTTTTTGAGGTCAGGCCTTTTGCAGTACAGGCTTCTCCCACTAGGTAAGTTTTCTAGGAATCCATCAGTATCAGTGTACCAGCTAGTGAGAGGCTGTATTTGGCAGTGAATTTTTTTGGAGGTCCTTTCAACGTGTTTACTTATTTCATAAAGGGTGTTTTACAAGTGATTTACACCGAGTGTTCTGCAGTTTTTGATTGAAACAGGATGATCCCCGGTCCCTACCCTCCCTATTCACCCAATCTTACCCTGAGCAACTTTTTTTTTGTTTCCCCGAATGAAAAAAGTATTCAAAAGGAAACGTTTTGCAGATGTGGAAGAGGTCGAACAAAAAATGGCAGGAGTACTAAAAGGCATCCAAATCGAGGAGTTCAAAAATTATTCTGAGCAGTGGAAAAAGGATCTTGATGGGTGTATTGTATCAAACAGAGAGTACATTGAAGATGACTGAAGTTTAAACACGTAAGAATAAATCTACAATTTTACAATTTTTTATAAATAAATTTTGATTTTGAAGGGTTCCCTTTGTATATATAAATTATTTTTAACATTTATTTGGTGCTAGGAAATATTAAATTTAATTAAACTGTTATGTGAGATATGGTGAGGCAGGGCAATAAATATTGTTATTGAAAAAGTCAAAGTTCCTGTGTTTATTTGCTGTCTGTTACACAGAAAATTATTTCCCTTCTGACCATTAGTTTGTATATGAATAATAATAATGATGCTAACAATAAAACAAAACATACATTTTACTTATATAGAGATCAATTCTAAAGATAAAAAGCGAGAAACTCAATTAAAATGCTTCATAAATTCATTGTTAATGATCCCCACCACATAATCAGCACTGTTTAGTCATTGCACTTGTAAATGATATACAAATAGTTAATGTGAGTATTTACATTCATAGCATCTTCAGTGTTTAGAACCTGTGGGTGGGTTATTCACATCAACTGCTTGGTTTAGAATTCCCTGCATGAGTTACTGGGGCCTAGACAAGAAGAAGTGTACTAGATGAATCCCTGTTGCAGTTGGTTCTATCAAGGTAACAAGCACCCATCAATTATAGCTTTTCTGTCACTGGGGATGTACTGCCTTCATGGAAGTTTATAAACAAATGTTTCCTTTCACCTGTCATTTGTCGATTCCAAATAGAGGGGGGTCAGGCTGCATGGGAAGCCACTAACTCTCTCCTCCCTGTGCCTGGAAGTAACATGCGGTATGGGCTTCAGTGTCGGCCTTACAGCTCATCATAAAAATGCCATGCTGGACAATTAAAAAAAATATTCACAGTTTTAGCTGTTTACACTGAAATGGGTTACTCGAGACATGTTGGACTGGCCAACACTGAAAACAGCAATATCATTACTGACAGATGGTGAGATTTTAAGAAGCATTTGTCAGCCAGCATAGTGTAACTTGTCCTTGTCCTAGCTGCTTAAGCTCTCATAAATCATTAAATTAGCTTTAATAATTATTTTTGTCTTGAATATGAACTGTATAATTTTTTTTTCTTGTACAATGTCTTGCTATGATGCCCAGGCTAGTCTCAAATTCCTGGGCTCAAGCAATCCTCCAGCCTCAGCCTCCTAAGTAACTGGGACAACAGGTGTATCCTGTCACGCCTGGCTCAAATTATGTGATTCTCTAGAATCCCTTCTTATTCTGATGCTAGGATTTAGGATTTATCTAAGTAAATTCTAGGTACTCTCCTCTTCCTAAAGAACATAAATGTCTATGTGTTTGACTCTGGAAGCCACCGTCTGACTCTGCACCCATCTCACATCTGCCTGCACCTCCAGCACTATCCTCACCTCCAGTAGACCCAGGGCTGGGCGCTGACACCTCTCCTCTAACTCTTCTGCCAGCTCCTTCAGGGCCTTGCTTTGCTGAGTCAGCCGGTTCTTGGTCTCCCGCAGCCTCTGCAGGGTGGCACGCTCCTCCTGCTCCAGCCTCCTCAGCTGCAGCTGTTCCTCCTGGGCCAGGAAGCCACGATGTTTCTCGAACTCCAGCCTGAAGCGCTGCCTCTGCATTTCCACTTTCTCCTGGAAGGACATAGCAGATCACATCATAATTGCTTAGAGCACAGGGGCTGGGTCTCCTGCCTTCACATGAGGGACTGGGAAGGCAAAGTTTGGAGGCTCCTGGCTCCACAATTCTGTGGACTGACTGGTCACATCTAAACAACATGCAGAAACCAGAGTCCACTAGTATGAGTGGCACAGTAGAGTTTTCAAACTCAGAGTTTGAGAAAGACTGTTCAGTTCGGGTTCCCATTCTGCCATAGGCTTGAGGCCAAGGCAATTTTCTATTAAAGTCTCAGTACTGCATTTAAAATGTGGGGGAAAGAGGTATATGTGGATTAGATTTAAATATCTATTAAACTGTTGAAACAGTGACTATTAGAGAGTACTTGCACAGAAGTTACTATTTTCTATTAGTCACGGGAAGCACTAGGGAAAACTGAATGATGAAGTAAGATTAGAGAGATCTACATTTGTAAATGTGAACTTAGAAAAGCCTTTCAGATGAGAAAATATAAATGTTCTTTCATAATACGATAATCACGAACCCAGCCGTGACCCTAATGTTTGCTATAAAGTCAAGAAAGAACGAAGTGAACTTTGGGCAACTTATTTCACAGTTAACTTCAGGGAGTTCATCCTGATTTCTACCCAAATCTCACATCTACAATTTTTGAATAGAGTTAAGGAACATACTTTGCCACAGGTTTACTATATCTAAATATTATTCTCTTGAAATAAGTGCGTAGGAAACTAAACTGAGTATGAGAGAGAAATTATCTTCCCAAAGTATCCACACCTGGGATTCCCTGCCTTGTTTTTAAACATTATAATTTCTTAGTTTGACTGGAAGGTGTAAATAATCATCTTTTATTAACCTGATTAACTTATAAGACTCAACTCTTTGCTTCAATTTTTAATGTGTATTTTCTTCTACTATTTTCTAAATCACTAGATTCATACAATCTTGGCTTCTTTCTAAAAATCAGCCTATTCTGAGTTTCGTATTCTGATTTCTGAAAGGCATAAGTCTTGTGAATGTGAGCTGTTGAGGTGTAGACAATTAACTTCGCCACTGGAAAAGAGTGGAGTTATATTTGGGGCAGGAGGGAAGGTGTGGCAGGCAGTGCTCTACTTGCAATTCGTGTTTCACATCACTCTCTTGAGCACTACAACTATATCTGCAGATACAGTAAAAAGAAGGAGTTTTTGCTAGAATTTATCATTCATTTTTACCAAACCTGTGCTTCCTGCATTTGTCTCACAAGGAAATATTCTTGATGGCAAAGATCATACAACTTTGCTTGACTTTGAATGGGGATCTCCATATCATATTTACTTAACAGTAATCAGTAGAAGGCTCAAAAATGTAGGAACCCAGATCTTGGATACAGGGATTCCAATTGCAGAAATCTATGGTCAGACCAGGATGAGAAAAACTGACTTAGATTACTTGCCTGAAAATAACAAAAAATATTAATCAATTAGTTAACTTTTCCTATAATTTGCATAGTGACAGGACGGGATAAGACTTACCCAGAAGAAAAATGTAGCAAAAATAGTCCTTGTGGAGACATTTGTCTGAAGATAGAGAATAAGACTAAATCTTCAAGGAAAACAAAAAAGAAAGAAGCAGAAAAAGAATGATCAGAAAAAAAGATTTATTTGTAGAAGGAGAAAAAACCAGAGATAGTCTATAAAATATATCCCATAGATCACATTATATAATACATTCTATAAGTGTGTCTAACTATACACAGTTTCTATATGTAGTTTCTCAGTCTTGACACTATTGACAGCCTGACCAGATGATTGTTTCTTGTGAGGGATAGGGACTGTGCTGTGGATTGCAGGGTGTTACACGGCATTCCTGGCTCTACCAATGGCAGCAGTACCGCATCCATGCTCCCTCATTGTGACAACCCCAAATATCTCCAGATATTGCAAAATGTCTCTTGGAGAGGTGATAAAAATCATCCCATGTCGAGAATCACTGTGTGTGTGTGTGTGTGTGTGTGTGTGTGTGTGTGTGTGTAAATGAAATATGTCAGAGAATAAAAAGAATAACATGTCTGGATGACAGAAAAGAGGTTGGAAGTTTGGATTCTCTATCTGTACATAAGATGATTACTACTAGCTGTGATTCATCTGTTATGAAATTGTGAAATATTTGTTTTAGATGAAATATTCATATATAATATATAAATATTCATATATAATTTCTGTTAGAAATAATATCTAACAGATACTTGTTAAGCTAGAAGCAATAGTATGAGACTCGGTTTAAGTGACAGGGATATAGTCAGAGATTTTATAGTAAGATCCAGATAGAAAAGCTATTTATCTATAATTTGAACTGGGTATTATCAATAGAGGTAAAAATAACAAAAAAGAGTCAGATGATTTGAAGATATGGGGTGACCTAGGATGGCACTGAGATGCCTTGCTTGGGCAACTACGTAGACAGAGGAAAAGTGTTGGGGAGTGGAATATGGTAGAAGAATGACTCATGGACCCAAATCTGGATCCTTCAGAAGGGCAAGGCTCTCAATGCCCCAATATCCTTTCACCTTCCAAATGATAATCTTCTTCCCCACGTTGACCTCCTGACTCAAGGCCTCCTCCATCTCTTTCCTCACAAGGTCCAGAGCTGTCTGGAGCTTCACCTGTTATGGAAGATGTGTGGGAACGGTTACAGATGCCATTACTCAGTACCTGATGTCACCCAGATGTGTGAAGAAGCACAAAGATCAAATAAACAGTTCCTTTAATGCATATAAAAGCCTTCGACGTGATGAATAACTAAACATAGGTGTACTTTAATACCAGATACAATCAAAAAATTAAAAGTATGCTCATTGCATCGTTATCGACAATAGCATAACTGTAATTTTCCAAAATGTTAAAAGGGGGGGGAGTGAGAAAAATATTTTATATTAACAAATTGAATTGAAATAACATGTTGCAGTATATGTAATGACAATAAATACAATGATAATGTCCAATTAATATGTATATTCTATAAAACTTAGCACCATTTAGAAAACACTGTGCTTGTGATGAATTACAAAAATCAAGTCGAAATAAATAAAAATGTTATTAGATGACATGTCATCTATTGGTGTTGGGTTGAAGAGCGATGCTGTTTCTTATATCTCTCTATATTTCAACTTCTAAAAGTTATTTATTACTTTATAATAAGGCAAAGTTTTATTATTAGTAGTCAGTAGCATCATTAAGCCATAAACCTGGTAGGTTAATGTATTAAAAAAAAATACAAGCCGGGCTCGGTGGCTCAGCCTGTAATCCCGCGCCTTTGGGAGGCTGAGGTGAGTGGATTGCCTGAGCCCGCGGTTTCGAGACCCGCCTGGGCAGCGAGACCTCATCTCTATAATAAATCAAAAAATCAGCTGGGCATGGTAGTGCATGCCTGTAATTCCGGCTACTTGGAAGGCTGAGGCAGAAGGATCGCCGGAGCCCAGCAGGTCGAGGCTGGGGTGGCCGGAAGTGGCCACTGCACTCCAGTCTGGGGGACAGAGTGAGACTCCAACTCAAAAAAAAAAAAAAAAACAGTATGTTGTACGTCTTACCATGAGCAAAAATTTAATACACTGAGAACTAAATCTTCTCTTAACAATAGGACCCTTGCTAGAAAGAAATATGTGTATTTCATTTACAGAGACTACTTACACAGATTCATAGATAAGGAAGCCTTTAAAGGGAAAAACAAATTATATTCCCAAAGTTATTCAAGTCCTGAATACACATCAATTGCTTTTAAAAGGAGAATGCTATAATGCTGAACATAAAATAACAGAATTCACGATGGCATTTGATTAGGTGGGGAAAGTGGCGTTTGTTTGGTGTTTACAAAGAACAGAGCACTGTGATACTTGTAGGTGGAGAACAGCTCCCTCAGACCAAAGAAACTGTGAGCAAACAGCAAGGAAGTTAAAAAAAAATGGTACATGTGGAACAGCAGTGATAAGGCTAAATATACTGGATCTCATGGCTGGTTAAGACGAGTTGTGGAAACATAACTTAGGACCCTGGAAAGCCCTAACTGACAGGCTCAGGTGTTTAGACTATATATATTTGGTATTGAATGGAAGAACTTCTGAAAACATAGATAATGCCTTTACAAATACTACACTAACAATCCTCTATGTGGTATTCTCTGGATATATTTTTAAAAGGAGGAGCAGTAAGAATACACTGTACAAGTCTAGCTAGAAAGAACCTAGTACCTGAATTTTGTGGAAGGCAACCTAAATCAAGCAGAAAAACCAAGAGAGGTATTTCTAGGCAGATCCAGAGGAAGTTGAGGGGAAAATACCTCAAACTTTAACTTAAAACAAACAAGCCAAGTGCAAATGTTAAGAAAGCTAGCATTTGAAACTTTTACAGCATCATAGTCCTTTGGTTAAATATGTCAGTAGATTAAAGATGTCTTTCACTTCCTTTGTGCTGTTCTAGATGTTGGGAATTTAGGTGAGCTCAGAATATGTCCAAGAATGTTGAAGAGCACAAGTAGGAACAATTCTACACATAGAGTTTCACAGATGCCACTTTTGGAGGCCAAGAACACTGATACTTCATTGAGGATGTTCTAATCCTAAGTCCCCAGATATCTGTTGAGTGCTTTGAAACTAGATTCCTACTTGAGGGGACACAGACTGCATTAGTTTAAAGCCATCACTAAGACTTAAAGGAAGGTTTGCCCAACTACACGCTATTCTCAGCAAATGCCCAAACCTGAGGGCTGTTTCAGTGACATTAATTCACGAAGAGCTGAATACTACGCAAAAGCAAAGCATTGTACAAATGAGAATTATTAGGAAGAGATTACAACAAAGACCCACAATTGTCACAAAGCATCAAGAGGCCCACACAACCCTCCTGACCAGTGTCCAGCTGTGGTACCCAGACTATCAGCATCAGGAAAAATAAATACGACCAGCACGAATTAAAGGACCAGGGAAGGATTCTGGGAGGAGATGTGGACAGTCTAAAATAAGGAGTGTGTTTGAATCCCAAGACAAGTTACCAGAGCAACGGCAAGGAGAACCTAAATTGAGTGTAGAATGTAAGGAAGATGGGAAGAGGTGCGGAGACAGGGTGACACCACTTGGCTTTGTGTCTGGCAAGCCCTTGGCATCTCTGATCAGCCTGCCCCTCTGTGGAGCGGCCCTCCCAGGTCCCAACGGGGCCTCTGCAGGTGCGCCTGGAGGAGAACGCGCGGGGTCTCACCTGGTAGCCCCTGGCGGCTTCCTGCAGCGGCGCCGTACTGTGGCCCCGGTGCTCCGGGGTGGTGTCGCACACCCAGCACAGCGCCACCTGGTCCTCCTCGCAGAAGCGGTTCAGGTCCTCGCCGTGCCGCGCGCAACGGCGCGCCCCCGCGGGACCCGAGCCCAACCCCAGCAGCCGCACGCTCTCCACCAGGCTGGCCAGCTGCCGGTTGGGCCTGAAGCCCGCGGGCCGGAAGGGGCCCCGACACTGGGGACAGGCGTAGGTGCCACCCTGAGTACGCTCGCACTTCTCGCAGAACTCGGAGATGCAGCGCCGGCAGAAGCTGTGGCCGCAGTCCACGCTCACAGGGTCCTGCAGGAAGTCCAGGCACACGGGACACCGCGCCTCCTCTCGCAGCCGCTCCCCGGGCGCCCCCGAGGCCATGGCCGTCAGCGGCCAGGGCTCGCGGTGGCGGCGCTGCCTCCAAGCTGCCGCGCTATCTTCCCTGGCTGTCTGGCAGGAAGGGAGGCACCCCACAGCCCCAGGAGCAGGCACAAGAGGGTGTGACCCGCTGGCCAGGTTCAGGAGTGCAGAGAAACCCCCACTGGTGAAAGGTCGCCACTCAGGAATGCTCAACCAGGAGAATGAAGTTGAGTTTAGAGACCATCGCCTCCTAGGAAGCTGAACACTTCTGACAGCACCTGCATGGAGCCTCCAAACTCGTGTTTGCAGGGTCAGACGATTTGGAGAATCCTCGAGCTCCTTCCTTCCATCAGTTGCTGAACTACTCCAGGTCTTTCCGTGGCATCGTCACTATTTAAAAAAAAACCAGTCTTTAAATCTTTTTTTCCAAAGCTTATTTTTTCTCTCTTTACCCTAATTAACTCATGATAAAGAAATGAGTTACCCCCAGACTTGTGGTGATGTCTGGGTAGGTGCGTACATGGGGGGATCCCTCCCAAATGGAATTAGTTTGCAAAAATTGTGTATTTGTTCTTACATGTTTAAACTCCAGTCACTTTCAAAGTAGTCTCTGTCTGATGCAATACACCTTAGTGAGACATTTTTTCCTTTGCGCAAAACAGTTTTTAAACTTGTCAGCTGTGATGCTGTTTAGTGTTTCTCCCATTTTTTGTTTCACCTCTTTCACACTGGTGAAACATTTCCCTTCGAGGACTTTTTCATGGAGAAACCAAACAAACAAAAAAAGTCACTCAGGGCAAGAGTGGGCGAATAGGTAGGTTGAGGCCTAGGGATCAATGTCGTTTTTGGTCAAAAACTGCTGGATACTCAGTGTGATGCAGGCAAGTTTTTCATGCAAATTACCCATCATGAAATGGACAAATGTGTTGAAAGAATCTCAAAAAATAAAAAAAGACAAACAAAAAAACTCATTGAAGTTGACACAGCCTGTCACAACAATGGTAGCTGGTACACTAATGCCAATGGGTTCCTAGAACACTTAAATAGTGGGGATAATTCTGGCTTCTTTTGGGTTCACTTGTATAAGAGTGGTAGGTCTATAGCCCAGAAACAGTTCTAAATATTTAAATGAATATCTGACCTGGCCCAGTTCAGTGAGGGTAATAGGATAAATACATACATGTTTTATGATTGTTGTAAAGCACTTCTGGAAGGTGACAAAACTGTAGCCTACTCAAAGAAGGAGTATTTCAAGCTCAGCATATCAATGCTATATCTGTGGGATGCCGGAGGCTGAGACAGGAGCAAGATGGATTGACAAAGAGGATGTCAGGTTCCCCAAGAGAAGGCTGAATCAAGATGAGTTCAGAAAGGTCATTACGGTCATCTAGAAAGTAGACAAGTCAGGGGAAGTGTTTGTCATCTGAGCAAAATAATTTTAGTGTGGGTGAGTTTCTAGTGCTGGTGGGACAGCCCTCTAGCAAATCATTTAATCCATTCCTCAGCAACATTCATGTTTGCTGGTGCCCACAGAATTTCAGACGCTACACTGAGCACTAAAGACACATGGGTTTAAGGAACAGGGATACAGCCTCATTTCTCAAGGATCAACTGGGAGAGGCAGACACAGGGTCACAAAAACATATCATTACAAACTAATAGCTGGTAAGAAGGTCCCTCACAAGCATTGTAGGAATATAAGAGGACTCTGAACTAGTCTGTGGGATTGGGGACAGACCCCTGCGTGTCTCTAATCTAACACCTGCTGGGTGAACATGAGCTGGTAGGCAGGAAGGGGGGCTCTTCAAGGTCCTGTAGCCAGAAGGTATGGAGAGCACAAAGTCAAGTCCAGCAGGAGGAAGCAGGATATACTCAGATGACACGGAGAAGGCCAGGCCACCAGCATGTTGGGCCAGACTTGTGACAGAAGATAAGGTTGCAGCTAGAGGCCAGGGCAGATGACTCAGGTCCTGTGGCTCCTGTGAGATTTGTGGGTCTTTATTACAAGGACGATGTCTTGGCCTGAAGCTTTGATGACAGCCAGAGTCCAAGGGATTTTGAGGCTTTCTGTCTAAAGGTTGAGTAAGTAATTAAAATGAATAGATTCTTAGAGAACAACACAGTGATGAACAAAACGTTAAAGATGTAACATTAGAGAAAAAAGCGAAACAGCTTACAATAAGAAAGCAGCCCTGACTGGGACTCAAGACTGTGCAAAGAGGCTTCACACAAGCTGCGCCATGTTTCTGTGCTGCTGTCCTCTGACGTTCAACAAGGATGGTGTTAGTGCCACCCTTATAAGGCATTCAGAGGCTTAAATGAGCCAATAGGTCAGACATGCATAATATGTGTCCTGGCATATAGCAAATATATTTAATTAAAGAAAAAGAAAAGAAATAGCAGAACGAACAGGAGATGGATAATGAGTCAGAATGTAGGTTAAATTAGGACGGGGGAGTTTTTGTTTTGTCCCTAGGACCTTGATGAATGATTGGCACATATGGACAATAAATACTAGTTGCATAAACAAGTGAATAAGTGAATGACTAGAATTGGTATCGTTTATCATAGAAGGTAATGGAGGAGAGAGTTTCAAGCGTGATTACACTATGTCAATATGAGATCTGTATTTTTCTACACTTGGCATATATGATCCTGCTGTGTAACTCTGGTAGATGCTAGAACTTTTTTTTCTATTTTAGAGGCACTTATCTTGAGACATGGCAAAGCAACATTTTTGCTGAAATGTATGGATTAATTGATAAGTGGGCTCAGATTCAAGTGTCTAAGGACACGTCACTGGATTCTGATTAGGGGCCATGGTGGTTTTCAGGAGGGTGCAGTGGAATGTGTGAGCTCACTTCTATCCTCATTGTTTCCAGAGTTGCTAAGCTTGGGTTGTTTTGTCTCTAACACTGACAGGCTAGGAATGAGGTTTGTACCATTGTTCTTACAAACGCAAATTTACCTTACAGCACATCCATGCAGGTAAGTAGTAGACTGGACATAACTAGATGTCCTTGTACTGTATTTATAAATGCTGTGAAGTGCCTCCCCAGTCACTTTCTTGCTTAATGGGGTGAACTAACTTAAACTTGTATTTTCTGATGATATTTCTTTAGGGGTGAATAAAGCTTTCCTTTTGTATTTTTTTTCTGATACAACCACATTCTGATACACCCCCTCCTTAATCCCTAGACTAACTCATCCTTTGACTCATCTACAGGCTACAGAGTTCCCTATCTTTTGACTAACCTCCCCACCCCAATATCCTCCTTCTCTCTAATACTCCTTTTCATCTGTGCCCTGCCTTCTCTGACATCCTATTAATTCATTGAAAGATGGAATCTGCCATCATCATAGCAATCCTCCTTCCTCTTGTTCATAACTTCCTTGTCACCATGACTTTGGGCTCCTGGAACTATTTTTTCAGGACAGCAATATTTTTTTCTTTAGCCTGAACCCTTTTAACCAAGGATATCAACTCTCCATGGCCTCAACTTTGAGGATTCACAGTCTGCCAGCCCTATATCCCCAAACTCAGCCCAATTCACAATGGGTGAGGGGGAGGGAAGAGGGGGAGGGACAAGTCAGTGCAGACATCAAAAGCAACAGCTTCTGACTCAGCATTTCCTCTGGATTTGTGGTTCTTAACATACTCTGTTTGTTTTTATTTAAGCAATTTCACCCTGCATTTTTTCTCCTGTTTCTTTTTTGAATTTTACTAAACTACACATAACAGAAAAGTTACCATCCTAACCATTTTTAAGTGTACAATTCAGTGGTACTAAATACATTCATAGTGTTGTGCAACCATTTCCAGAACTCTTTACATCTTGTAAAACTGAAACTCTGTACCCATTAAACAATAACTTCCTACTTCTTCCTCCCTGCTGTCCCTGGCAACCACCATTCTACTTTCTGTCTGGGAGATTTGACTACTCTAGGTAACTCACGTAAGTGGAATCATACAGTATTTGTCTTTTGGAGACTGGCTTATTTCACTTAGCATAATGTTAAAAGGTCCCTCTGCGTTGTAGAACATTGCAGTGCTACATTGGCGTGATCCTGAGGAGTGAAGTGGTTTCTTGGTTTTCTCCAGGAAATACTTAAAGAACAAAATAAAGTGAAGGCAACTGTATTTGAGTAACAAAAGAACTAAAGACAAGGCTACTCTAGGCAGAGTAGCCTTCCTGGGCTGCTGGCTGCCTTATTTATAGGTATTTCTCAATTATATGCTAAGCAAGGGATGGGATATTCATGGATTTTCTGAGAAAGTTCCTGGAACTAAGGTTCCTCCCCTTTTTGAGCCATATAGGGTAACTTCTGGGAATTGCCATAGACATTGTAGACTGTCATGGTGCAGGTAGGAGTGACATTTTGCACACTAATGCATTATAATTAGAATATAGTGAGCAAAAAGGGCAAGTAGAGGTCACTTTTGACACTGTCTTGATTTGAACCAGTTTTTGCTGGTTCCTAACCATATTCTGATGTTTCAGTGGTCCCAGACCCCTGGGTCTTGGGATACTGTTTTTAATTATTTGTTTGAGAAACTAGTATTGTCAAACTCTTATCTCAGAACTCTCTCTTTTTTTAAGGCTGAATAAAATTTCATTGTATGTGTATGTACCAACTTTTGCTTATTCATTCCTCCCTTGTAAATAATGCTGCTATAAACATGGGTGTACATATACCTCTTCAAGATCTTGCTTTCAATTCTTTGGGGTATGTGCCTGTTACCAAAATGCCTGGAGTTTGTTGTAGGTCTCATTGCTTGCTGCACAGAAAGCCAATCACTGAGCTAAAATATATTGTTGTTACCGACTCAGTCAGCTTTACCCACAAACAGGAATCTTTTCTGTTCAGTGTTGCAAAACAAATATGTGAAACTGAAAGTGGGTGTCAAGAAGGGTGGGCTTTGTTCTTTAGCCAAAGGATAGAGAAGTGGGAGAGGCAAATAAATCAGCTTCTCATCATGTAGTAGGTTAACACATAGGGTTTCTTTATGAAGGGGTTAGAAATTAAAAACAAAGTAAGGAATATTCATGTATTTTCTGGGAATTGGTGGTGAACTCAGAACCAATGCCATGTGCTGGAGTGCCTTTATCCTTTAATGGTTTCTTTTGGTTGTTGTCATGGTACTTGTCAACTGTCATGGTGCTGGTGGGAGTGCCATTTAGCATGTAAATTCGATTATAATGAAGTTGGCAATTCTTCACAGGTCAAGAGACTTGTCATTTTGTATCCCACTAGTTTAGCTGGTCTGGTCAAGAGAGGAGCTTCTGAAATCAGGCCTCCTTTTGCTGAAGAGAAATAGGATTAGTTGGGGTTCAGCTATATCACATAGGTTAGGTAGCATTTGCAAGAAAGAAAGCTTTTTGTTTGGGTGACTACAGCTAAAAAGAATGGGAGATCAATCTCAAATATGTCTCCATGACCAACTAAAATTGGAGAGGGGGCTTATATATCAGGAAATAAATATAGCTGCGTATGGGAAGACAGGAATTAGGGAGGGATAAGGAAGCAATTATGACTAGTGAGGTTTCTGGGTCTCATTGTCTGGATGTGATGATCTGGTGTGTTTCAGTCCCTTGTCTGAGGGCTGGTTTATTGAGGGAGAAACTCAGATAAGGCAAACATAAGTTTCAAGTTTTAAGACTTGGAGGATCAAAATCTTGTAAATATCAGTTCTATGAAGAAACTAGACCAGTTTCATACCCAGAACTGCTGGATCACAAAGTAGTTCTATTTTTAATTTCCTGAGGAATCTTCATTCTTTTTTCCACAGATGCTGTCCAATTTTATTGCCTCTCTCTCTTTTTTTTTTGAGTCAGAGTCTCACTCTGTCGTCCAGGCTGGAGTGCAGTGGCATGCTTACGGCTACCGCAGCCTCGATCTGCTGGGCTCAGGATCCTTCTGCCTCAGCCTTCCAAGTAGCTGAAACCACAGGCACGCACCACCACACCCAACTAATTTCTGATTTATTGTAGGGATGAAGTCTTGCCAAGTTGCCCAGGCTGGTCTCGAACCCATGGACTCAGGCAATTCTCTTGGCCTCCCAAAGTGCTGGGGTTATAGGCATTAGCCATTGTGCCTGGCCGCTGTCCTATTTTATATTCCCATCAGCATTGCACAGGGATTCCAGTTTCTCCTTGTTTTCACCAATACATACTTTCAATTTTTTCAAAATTAGCTATCCTAATAACTATGAGATGGTATACCTTTCCCCCCCACAAACTATAATGAAGTAGGGCTGAGCCAAGAAGTCTGATGTTTCCTAGGACTCATTCTCAATTTTTCTGACTGAAGATCCATTATACTTCTGTGCTGTCTTGGGAAGAATTCAGACAGAAGATTAAAGCAGAGAGAAAATCTAGTGACTAGTGATGGTGAGAGTAGGCCAAGGATTCCATAAAAGATTGATACAGTGGAACAAATTCTGTCCCTTAGCCTGCTCTCCATGCACATATGATCCAAGCAACACATGGGCATTTCAGCAAAGATATTCTTGTATAATAATGTTATATTTAAAAAGCAATGTACTTTTTAAAAAAATATAAGTCAACTGATTCAGGAAAAGAATCTATCTCGCTAATATTTTTGTTCCGAAGTCCATTCATTCTGGACCTGCACAGAGTAAGGCCTCAAAATAGATTCTGAAATAAATTAATAATGTATGTTCCATGTGAGATCTACAAATCATCCTCTGAAGAAAGTGTACAAATCCCATTTATATTTAAGACTTAAGCAAAAATAATAGAAGTCTTATCCATTACTCCAGGCTTAGTGTTGTATGGTGTTTGTGTTATGCTATGCAGTCTGGTTACAGGTATGCATTTACTTGTAGACAATTTTAGGAGTCAGACATAAAGCTAAAGCACAGAGCTAATTAAGGAGAGGAGCTTGGAGTTCATGTCATGTTGTAGGGAAGAACTGGCCCAAATAATTTCACAGAGGGGACATATTACCAGATACAAGCACCAGAGAAAGACACCCTATGTATTAATAAGAAGGAAGGAAGGAATAAACCATGTGTAAGTAAAGAGAAAAGGTGTGGGCAAGTTAACAAAGAAACTTCTATTGGAATTTGGTTCTCAGAAGTTCTGGGATTTGAGCTGTTTCTGCGTTCCAGAGAAATTCAGTTAGAGAAAACAGAACATATGAAGTCCAGCAGAGATATAAAACTATGATGTATCTTGGAATCACCCATAATTTGATACTGCCCTTACTTAAGATCGGATAATGGCTGGTTTTGTATGGTTGTGCAAAATGTTTAGTTTTTATTGGTAGGCAATGAGTATTAATGACAGACTTTCACAGTTATCATCACTGAATGGAATAACTAGACCCTGCTGTTTTTTATCCCAGGAACTGTCAGCATTGAAGCTCCTTGGGTCACTACAAACTAGGGGTTTATCTATACTGAGGGATGCTCTAGGGTGGCTGGAGGTGAATAGGATGGGACAACAAAGCTGTGGGGGTTTCTGACAACTTGTAGTGGCAACCCAGACCCAACTGCATGTTCATACATCTCATTGTTCCATCTGATCAATGTAAATACACACATACTGGGCCTCTCTGGCCACTTCTTCAAGGAAGGCCCACAAGAATTTCTCCAGTGAGTTTTCAGGGTTATCTCAACACCCTTTTCTGTCTCTATCTATGTAAGATGAATAGGAGAAGGGCAAAGATGCATTATTTCCAGGTATATGGACTTTCACACATCCACAATGAATGGCCTAGCATGGATCCAGTGTTTCATATTTTGCTAATGCTGTAAATCAGATTGGTACAAAGATATCTATTGACACTTAGTACTTAAATAACATGCCAAGAATACATTCAAGGGTCTTCTACAAATACACCCTTGGTGAGTCACAATTTTTTTGTTTTACTTTATATAAAATTTAAAGAAAGATAAAGGGGATATTTATTGGATTAATTAGTGCCAGAGAGGAAGGGAAATCAGGAAAAAAACTTATGATGGTATATATTTATGATGACATATATAAATATAAATAAATAAATAAATATATATATATATATATATACACACATATATACATATTTCTTTTTTTAAATTTTTATTTTGAGTTAGAGTCTCACTCTGTCGCCCAGGCTGGAGTGCAGTGATATGGTCATGGCCACCCCAGCGTTGACCTGCTGGGCTCCAGTGATCCTTGCGCCTCAGCTTTTCAAGTAACTGGAACTACAGACACGAGCTATCACACCTGAATAATTTTTGATTTATTGTAGCAACGAGGTCTCGCCAAGTTGCCCGTGTTGGTCCTGAACCCGTGGGCTCAGGCAATCCACTAGCTTTAGCGTTGGCATCCCAAAGTGCTGGGATTATAGGCTGAGCCACCGAGCCCAGCCTGATTATATATATATATATATATATATATTTGAGTTAGAGTCTTACTCTATTGTCCAGGCTGGAGTGCAGTGGCACACTCATGGCTACTGCAGCCTCGACCTGATGGGCTCAGGCGATCCTTCCACCTCAGTCATTCAAGAAGGTGGAACTACAGGCACACACCACCATGGTCAGCTAATATTCTGATTTATTGTAGAGATAAGGTCTCACCAAGTTGGCCAGGCTGGTCTTGAACCTCTGGACTCAGTCAATCCTCTTGCCTCAGCCTATGATGATATTTGAAGGGCTTTCTCAATAGTGCAAGGAGCAAGAGGCAAAGTATTAATAAAGTAGCAAAGTTTAGCCTCAATTTCTAAAGAAACAAACACATTTTTCTACATAAATAAATAAATAAGGCAATATGATCAGAGATGGGACTTTTTTTTTGAGTTGGAGTCTTTTAAAAGTAAATTTTTTTTAGTTGGAGAATCACTCTGTCGCTCAGATTAGCACACTCATGGCTACCCCAGCGCTGACTTGCTTGGCTCAGGAGATCCTTCTGCCTCAGCCTTCCAGGTAGCTGGAACTACACGCTCGTGCTACCATGCCCAGATAATTTTTGGTTTATTGTGGAGACGAGGTCTTGCCAACTTGCCCAGGCTGTTCTCTAGCCCATGGGCTCAGGCAATCTCCTCACCTCAGCTTCCCAAAGTGCTGGGATTATAGGCTTGAGCCACAAAGTCCAGCCTAAAAGGAAATTTTAAAATATTTTAAAGTAAAATTTGTCTGAAAAGCAAATCTCCCTAGATGAATATGTTGATGAGAAGCATCAGTGCAAGCTGCTGCATTCCCAACACTTCCCCTGGCCCCTTCGGAGGGCTGTCTTTGTTAAGCCTCTGCCTCTCTGACCCTCCCTTCCCATTTGGGTATGTGGTGGGAGTTTATTCAATGCAAGTGTCAGGTCCTTACCTCAGCTGTCCCCCTTACTAGCTTCTGAATTACCTAGCAGGACAGAAACTGCATCACTCACATAACTAACATTTGTTCCTTTCCTTTGTTGCCCCTTGATTCCACTAGCACAGCACCTGGAGTCCCCATAATCATACTGAAAGCAGTGCATTCAGGTGAGTGACAATGGGTTTGAAGTTGAACCAGACCCACATTCAGACACTGTGTTCTGATATACCCCTCTGTGACCCCAGTGAGGTATGTAGGTCTGTCTGCCTATCCCCTCTGTGGTGAAGTGGGTCTTTTTCTAAGGCTTATGTGAAATATTGTATATGGAGTGTCCGGAATTTAGTACACACTCAACAAATGCTCATCCACACCTTGGTCTCCCCAGTCATGTAATGTAACTGGGAGAAAGAAAAGGAAGTGTAAATCTTTGGGGACATACTTTGTTCACTTGTCTTTAGGGGCTAATTGTTCTGACGTTTGCTATATCCATTGTGTGTTCAACACAGAGATAGTCAGATATGAGGGCTTTTGCTCTAATTATGTGTCAGGAGGTTTCTGAAGATCATAATAAATTATCTGCTAATTTTAAGATGCACTAGCTTGAAAAAAATAATTATTGATTTCTAGATTGGTTATTCATCTTCTGTGACTGATTCTTTCACTTAATTCACCAGCTTTGTTCAATTACTTGGTTTCAGAGAATGGTTCTAAATTAAAAATAACCATCTTGCCTAAAATGGCCCTTGAGCATTAAGAATTTCTATGATGATTAAAAAACATGATGTCATCTATAACTCTACTGGAAGGGTAATACAAAGCATTATTCATAATGATCTCCACCACAAAAATACATGGAAACACAGCAATTAATGAGATATAAGATTGGGATAATCCCCATTCTTACTGTATAAGAAAGTTAAAATAAACATAATACATGAAGATAACTTTTCCAACCGTTTAGATTACTGGGCTTAAATATCTTGAATTTTGAAGATATATATATCCATCATTCTCTACATCAAGTCCTCACCACAGGTAAGAAGGTAGTGGCTTTTGAGGAGAAAAGCCTTGATTAATGCATCTTGGAAAACCCCTGCACTTTGTGCCAAGGCAGAGGCAATATATACACTGACAAAGTTGAATTTAGATTTTGTCAAAAGACTATGACCCTAAGTTGATTCAAACTATTTTTTGTCTAGGAAGTTTTAAAAAACACTTTGATCTCTACCACATCTATCAAATAACCATTCCCTTGTATAATAACTAATCAAGTGAAAGACTTCCAAATAACGTCAAGCCTGAATTTTAGAATGTTCTCCCTCTTATTTAACCCAAACTTATTTTCCTAAAGTTTTCATCTACAAATGA
Source organism: Carlito syrichta (assembly GCF_000164805.1). Lineage (NCBI taxonomy): Eukaryota > Metazoa > Chordata > Mammalia > Primates > Tarsiidae > Carlito > Carlito syrichta. Next base: position 172,736 of record NW_007231862.1, on the reverse strand, counting down.
CTCTTCTACTTTTATGGTGAATCAGATAAATTTTAACTCCTCTTGTAAAATCATATAATTTCTCTTATAAAATGATCCATATTTATCTTCTCTGGTTTTCTCTACATCAAATGAAATACAATTATTTTTCATTACTTTTGTCTTGGCATGATTCTAAAACCTAATCTCATTTGCCTTTCAGCATATGCCATATTATCCAGGAGCTTCTCAAGGACAGACCTCAAAAGGAAAGGCGGCACACAAAAGGAAAGGTGGGACACACAGACTGGAGAGTAAGTTGTTCTGTCCCCTGTGTTGATTGTATAAGACTTCTAGTCATTTAAATGCAAGTTGCTTCCCAAGCCTGGAGTGGTGACTCACACCTATAATCCTAGCTACTAGAGAGGCTCAGGTGAGAGATTGACACCAGCTTGAGAAACATAGTGAAACCCCATCCAAAAAAAAAAAAAAAGAAAGAAAAAGATTGCTTTCCTTGCATTATTTTGTGAACAGGTATATTCAGCAAGCCAAGGCTCTATCACTCTCTGTGGCCAGAGAAGCAAGAAAAAGTTGTGTTTACAAATATGGCCTTTATATCTAGATATTCTGGGTCGAACTCATAATTTGAGCTAGGGGAGCTTGAGCAAATTACTTGCTTTCTGGGCCTCAGAATTCTTACTTGTAGGTTGAAACCTAATATGTAGACTTATTATGAAGGTGAAATAAAGTAATGTAAGTAAAGCATTTATCATTGTGACTTCAATCTAATAAATGTTCAAAAAAGTGTTGGCTATATTAGTATTATTATTTTATGTCTTATAATTAAGTGAGATTGTTAGTACAATGAAATATTATTACTCTCAGGTTGTAATGACTTTTGGCAACATCTGGTTAGCTTCGAAATTAGTGTTAAATATCTAGTTTTCTTTAGTAATACTCATAATATCATGGTAATTAATAATTACACAACTTAAAATTTCTCTGCGCATTGAAAAATGAATTAATCATATAACTTGGAAGAAAACTTTAAAAACAAGTTTACTGTGAAATTTAAAAGAAGAATTTCAAAATTTCACTTTTAGAAAAATTTGAATATTTAAAGTATCAGTAAATGTGTTGTTTTGGTGTTTTACACATAAACAATGCTTATTTTTAACTCAGCAACACAATCCTTAATTAAATTCAATAAATTATAGTAAATACAAGTTTATATTATTTAGAATGAAAAACAAATCACAATTCTTGATCCCCTGTGAAATAAAATGGACATCAAACCGTTGTAATGGAACTTTTCTTAGGCTATATCAGTATCCTAATGCATTTTCAAAAACCATGATGCTCATGGGAACAAAAAGGTTTTTGGAAACAGTACCCAAGTTACCAAGAATACTAAGCTAAAGTTTATGTCACTAACATTATTTGAAGCTACAAATATATACTCTGCTTTGTGATTTACATATTTCATGTTGTATGTGTGTAATCACCAATGTCCACTTCACTCTTGGAGGTGATGTTACTCATCTAATATATTTGCCACAGAAAAGAAAGTCCACCCCAACTCAACACGGTTGAATATTAGAAAGTAGCTTTCTGACACCTTCACCCTGACATGGTCTGCTCTCATTTGGAAACTGGGTTGTTTTGTGAATGCTGACACCTCTGCTTATGTTCCAGGTACTGACTGCCTGCTCACCTCCATGTGTGGGCCTTGATTGTTTTGTAGTTATGTGAATCCTCTCATTTCCAAGCATTCAGCTGTTGTTCATCTGTTTAGAAGTTCTTTCATTTTATTTCTTCATCTGTGGAGAAAATGGATACATAATCTGCTTTTCAGGCTCTTCTATACTTCCCTTGGCAAACATTCAGATATTACAAGATCTAGATTTGGAATAAGATATGAAAAGCTTACCCCAAACAATAGACTACTATGCAATCCATAAACAGTGTTTTATTTTCCTAAAATTTATAGGAGGAGAAGAGCTATGATGGAAGTTAACTGTAAAAGTAACTGCAAAAGAAGCCAAGATTCTGGCTATATAAAATTTACTGCCAGAAAAACCAAGATTTTAGGCTCTCCGAGTAGTGACCAGTTATGCTACCCCATACGTGGGACACACATAATCTGGAAGAAAAGAGGGGTCTAACTCTGGAAGATTGTACCATGGCTATTTGAAAAGATATATTTTTGTCTGCATTCTTTTTTCTTCTCCAAGTTTTTTTAAAACTATGCACATTAATCATATATTTTTAAAAGTATATATTAGTCAAGTCAAATGTTGATAAATAAATGATGTCAGCCTACCCCTCAGACTATAGTACTATGCGATTCATTGATGAATCCTAATGCCTGAAAAAGTCCTAGGCACATAGTAGGTGCTCTGTGCATATTTGTCGAATGAATGAACCATTAAAGACCAAACAAAGTAAGTGATTCTTGCTTTCATTCATTCATTTATTTATTCAATCATTTAATACTTTAACTAAAAGACACAAATTTAACTAGCAAGATTAAAAAATTAGATCCTCTTGAGTAGACCGACTTTCAAATACTGGGGCTTGAAAAATAATCCTGATATACTACGAATGCATTGAGAATGTCTTCCTTTCCAATTTATCTTCTAAAATTCGAACTAAAATAGCCCCTTGGACCCATTCATACATTGCATTTTCTTTGTAAAATGGACAGACTTAAACTTAGAATGAGTTTTAATACAGTTTTCTTTAATTAAATGTATTAATTAATTTATAGTCTTATTTTTCCTGTTTTTTTTTCCTTTTTTTTTTTTTTTTGAGTTGGAGTCTCACTGTGTCACCCGGGCTGGAGTGCAGTGGCACGCTCATGGCCACCTTAGCGTTGACCTGCTGGGCTCCGGTAATCCTTTAGCCTCAGCCTTCCAAGTAGTCAGAATTACAGGCATGTGCTCCCACGCCTGGCTAATGTTTGTTTTATTGTAGAGATAAGATCTCACCAAGTTGCCCGGGTTGCTCTCGAACCTGCAGGCTCAGGCAATTCACTCACCTCGGCCTCTCAAAGTGCTGGGATTACAGGCTGAGCCAACGAGCCCGGCCAACAGTCATATTTTTTTATTTACCCACACCTGTAATTAAAATATAGTGAAACAATATCCAACAATAAGCAGCTGTTATGTATTCAGTTGTCTTAGAATAGTTTACTCACTAATTGCCTGCTTGCTGGATTTTAAAGAAACAGTATTTAACTGAATTTAATTTTTAGTTGAGCACTATTGGGGTCTATCCTAAGTTAAGTTTTGAAAAAAATCTATTTAAAAAAGAATGTAAGAATTACATATTTTCTGAGTGTTTTATAAACATCTAAACCTTAATGGGCAAAATCAAATCTCAGAAGGTTGATTTCATTGATTGGTTAGTATATTTGATTGGTAAATTACAGAAGAATATCTGGGGAACAGGATTCTCAGAAGAGCCAGGTCCCCATGAAACCTAGGGTTATTGAAAAACACCATCTTACCCCAGTGTCAAACACCAGCAGAAGATGGCAGATTACAGGTTGCACCATGAAGGCACAGTTCGAATATGGGTTAAGGGAGGACGAGGTAGACACTGCCTAAAGCAGGGGACATCTGGGGCTCTGGATGCTGGGAACACCAACAGGTAGGAAGGCTCTTGCAGACACAGGCAGATTCTTCCAGAAGGAAATCAGCGAGGTGTTTTAGTGTCAAATGACAAAAATCTTCTTGTTTTGGTTGTTGGGGCTGTGAATGTTGAATTCTGAAATTACATTGAGTTCAATAAATTATTCCTCATTACCAAGGCAATTGTAGCCTTTGAGAATGTCCTATCTCTATGAAATCAGTAAATAATCTTACCAAATTGACTAGCATATAAAACTGTAATAACCAGAGTAACCAATAGTGCTCTTGAGAGGTCAAAAGTCCATTTAGCTTACTCTAGGGAAGAATACACTTAAGGACCATAATATTCTTGATTTTTTTCATATAATTTCAAAGAAAGCTGCAAAGTTAAATCTGAGGTAACACTAGTTGCCTTACTACTGAATTTTGGGAGGCAACTATTTTTAAAAAAATTTCAGCCTAATATAATTGAAGTAATTAATTTCAGCATTTGGATCTAATCAGTATTTAAATAATCAATATTTCAAGAGATCGTGACTTCCTCATTACTGAAGTCACTTAAGGAATAAATGTTGGTTAATGAATTCAGTTTCCTTGTATATTTGAGTGTGTATTGTGGGACAAACTTCAGCTAACTAGGAAATTGTGGGTATTAAGTGACAAGGGTCCATCCAAGAAAAGGGAGGGATCAATTGTGCAACTCGGATGGCAATCAAGATAATTAGGGATGAGGATGGAGGGTTGGAGGGTGAACAACACATGGCAGAGCAATTTTGGGTGGTGATGAGAGCAGAAATCCTGTTTGCAGTGGATTCAGGAAAGCAAGGAAGGAGAGGAACAGGGGCAGCTCATAGGGAAGGAGTTCTGCGCAGACAAGGCAGTGTTTGCAGATCAGAACAGCATCAAGACCTCTTCTCTGTTTTGTCTTTTTAAAAGGGAGAGGAAACCAACCTGCTTGCATGCTGAGGAAAATGTTCAGCAGAAAGGGGGCCATGAGGGCTTTGGGAAATGAAGGCAATGTAATACTTGTGAAAGGGAGAAAAAAAATAATGTATTCTCTCAACCTCCATAAATTCATTGATGGGACATATTTCTATTAACCAAACAGATTTACAAAAGAAAAACAAACAGTTTTATTTATGCATTCCATGCCCATAATGCAAGAGAAAGCAACTTTCTGGAAGCAGTGGCTTAGGGGCCTTGCTTAAATAGTATTTTAACAAAGAGCCATATATTCTATGTAGTGACAAAACAAAGGAAAGAGCATCTTCAGACTTCCAAAAGGCAGAAACCTGTGGGAAGGTAATGTCTTCTCCTAGATCCTCTGATGCCACTGGCCCTGAGCTGGTAAGAAAGCCTTGAAAAGGAGTTTAATTTAGGTGAAGAGAGGCAGAGCAGGGAAGGAAGACCTTATGTCTTTATAAACCACTGTCCTGCTATCAGGAAGTCAGAGGGAGGAGCAGAGCATTCCCCTGCACATTAACCTTCTTCAGCTCAACTAACCTCAGTATTTGAGAGAGGTATATTTTGTTTTCCTTCTCCTGCAACACCTTCCAGGATGTGGGAGGTGTCGTCACTCATGTTGGCGGGGGTGGGGGGGACGGGGAGTGGGGTGGTGGTTCTTTAGATCCTGGCATGAGCCATTTATTCAGTGGAAGATGTGGGTAGTAGATGTCCAGGAGTCAAAGGTGGTAGGTGGAAGAATTTAGTGCCCTGAGCTTGAGAATGTCCCCGTTGGAGGATTTTAGTTTTTGTTTGTTTATTTTGTTTATTTTTTTTCTTGTGAAATAAATCTCTTGTTGAGCGTAGAGATAGACAAAGGTGAGTTTGAAGTCTGAAGGAGAAGAGCACATGTGAGATAGTCACCTAGGAGACTGAAGAGTGAATAGATGAGATGACATAGAAAGATTGCTACTAAGTGCACTAAGGACACACTGGAGCTTAATGGTTGTGAATTTTAAAGTGGCAGCATCATGTGTTGTGTCTCACCGCTCAACTGCAGGGAAGCTTCTGTATGACTGGTGGACGTTGACTTTATCCAGACTGGGACAGATAATAAATTAAATGAAAGAAAGTGTGGGTATACAGGTAGGAATGATTGCAGTGGCCAAACATATGTATAGTATCTAATGGGGCAGGGGAGGACATTGGTGGGAGTGAGATATAGATTAGCCCAGTACTGTTCTTCATACCCACACACACAGACACACACAGACACACACACACACATACACACACACACACACACACACACACACACACACACACACACACACACGCTCTCTCTCTCTCTCTCTCTCTCTCTCTCTCACACAGACACAGAGGACATTGATCAATATTGTTTGAGGATAAAATGAATAAACTCTCCAAGATGTCATAGGAGATTCTGTCTTCTTTCTTCAGACAAAGAGCACATATGAGTAAGAAAGGCATTTTCTTCCATATGTGCATGATTAAAAAAAAAAAAAAACTTACATGATCACACCAAAGTCTAGTAAAGCAATGGCCGACAAACAAACAAAAACTTTATTGCTGTCAGTCTGAGATTTTTTTTTCTAGCATTATAGAGGTATAATTAACACAGAAAAATTGCATCTACTTAAGGTGTACAACTTGATGTTTCAATATATATTGTGAAATAATCACCGTAATCAGTCTAACTAATATATACATCACCTCAAGTAGTTAAATTTTCTTTTTTTTTGGGTATGTGGTGAAAACTTTTAAGATCTATGAATCAGAAACTTTTTCTGACTGTCTTTGGATCTGAGACATCAAGATTTCAGAGAACCCAAATGAATGAAACTTTCTGAGTCTTTTCCAAAGATTTAATATCCATATGTAGCTTGTGATTCCAGATTGTGTTCTTATAAAAGAAAGATGGAATAATGCATGTGTCCTAAAAAGCCGTGCATAAAGATCTAAACTATTACAAAAATAATATCTAAAGTTCCAAATATCAGTAGTAATAAATATTTCTATGCTTTGTGTACTGTACTTTGCCAAAATGCTTTCTGTCCTCCACAGGCCATGGGGACTCAAAATGTGTCCACCGTCACTGAGTTTCAGCTATTAGGATTCCAGAACCTTTTTGAGTGGCAGATTCTGCTCTTTGTCATTGTTCTGCTCATCTACTTCTTCACCATCACAGGGAATGTCGTCATCATCACAGTGGTAAGCAAGGAACAGCAACTGCACTCGCCTATGTACACATTCCTAAAACATCTCTCCTTTCTGGAGATCTGGTACACGTCCACCATTGTGCCCCTTCTCCTGGCCAATCTTCTCTCCCAGGGTCAAGCCATCTCTTTCTCTGCCTGTATGGCACAGCTCTACTTCTTTGTATTCTTTGGAGCTACTGAGTGCTTTCTCCTGGCCATGATGGCCTATGACCGATATCTGGCTATCTGCAGCCCACTTCACTACTCCTCCTTCATGAGTTCCGACGTTTGCACTAAGCTGGTGGCAATCTCCTGGCTGACCGGGGTGGGCACAGGCTTTTTGCCTTCCTTGATGATTTCCAGTTTAGACTTCTGTGGGCCTAATCAGATCAACCATTTCTTCTGTGACCTTCTTCCACTCATACAGCTCTCATGTTCCAGTGTTTATGTCACTGAGGTGACCATCTTCATTCTGTCCATCGCTGTGCTCTGCATCTGTTTTTTCCTGACGCTGGGATCCTATGTTTTCATTGTGTCCTCCATATTGAGAATCCCATCAGCCTCTGGCCGAATGAAGACCTTTTCCACATGTGGCTCCCATCTGGCTGTTGTCAGTATCTACTATGGGACCATGATCTCCATGTATGTCCGCCCCAATGCTCACCTGTCCCCCGAAGTCAACAAGATCATTTCTGTCTTCTACACTGTGGTGACCCCACTGCTGAATCCTGTTATCTATAGCTTGAGGAACAAACAATTCAAAGAAGTAGTTAGAAAAGTCATGAGAAGGAAGTGTGATATTTATAGAGTAAAAGGAAGATTCCTTATCAGATAAGGAAAAATATGCCCAGAACACAGTACATTAAGTGCAGGGATAAGTGAATGTCAGGTTCAGAGCCTGCAAACCTGAACATTGTTGGTACTGCATTGAATCCTATAAGCATAATATAATAGCTTCTTGATGGTCCCTCATCAACAACTGATCAGAAGATAAATTTCCTTTATCAAACCATTTTGAGGCCCATTTTGTTCTTGGACATTTACTTCCATCTTTTGATGGGAACTGAATGTAAAATTCTAGTGCATGGTAATTTCACACGTATTGATTTCATATTCTGCAATACAATTTATCTTTCATTTACAAAGCTTATATACAGAAAGTTCTGCATCTTTCAAGTACTATTAGGAGACTGAATTTGTGGAAATAAAATTTGGTGGGTGTCATTGGTACTTATGGAATAATTGTAGAAAGAATGAATGGAAAAAGAGAAAAAGTAGACATTTGAAATGTCCAGTGACGAGAAAGAACAAATAAGGATTTTTGAGGTGTCAAGCATTTATCTAAAATGATTTAGACTTTTTAATATTTTAAAATGATATTTAAGGGAAGAAAGAGAGAGAGAGAAACAGAGAAAGAGAAGGAAGGATTGAAAGAAGGAAGGGAGGGAGGGAGGAAGAGGAAAGAAGGAAAGGGAGAAATAAGGGGGAAGGAAAAAAGTGGGAGAGAGGGAAAGAAAAGGAAGGGAGGAAGGAAGGAAGGGAGGGAGGGAGAGAAGGAATGATAGAGGGAGGAAGGAAAGGAAAGGAAGGAATGATTTAAATTATTATACACTACGGTGAGCATTGGGAGTCAAAGGATGTACGCTAAAATGTTTAAATCACTTTTACATTTTCTTTTATCCAGTCAATATTTAGATCTCTACTCATCCTGCCCTTTGCTCTATTCATAATTCCACAAATTTTTTTTTTTAATAATTAATCAGTATTTTTATTATAGTTTTGTGGGGTACAGTTAAGGGTTAGGTGTACAATTACGTTTCATTCAGACACCCTGTTGATAAGAGGTGTTTTCCCAGCCCCAGACAGATATTTGCTACTGTTAATCCCATCTCCCTCCCCCCCATAGTTTCCTAGTACCGTCAGTCATTTTCTTATAGTATTACATTGGATGTTCAAGGTCCATTATATGAGTGAGAACATGTGATATTATGATCTTTGTTTCCCACAAATATTTTTAATCTGATATGTGCCAGATTTCATGTTACAGTCTGAGTAGCCTGAAGACACAATGACTTAAAAAGATCAAGAAAATCTTTGCCTTGATGGAACTTCCAGTCTAGGATGGAAGAGAAAAATGCAATGAATCATGAAGAAATGATGAATTTATTTCTATTTGTGATAATCAATTGAAACAATGTAAAGTGTAAGCTGGTACACAAACATATAGCAGTAAGGTGTGATTCACATAGAAGGTCAGGAGAGTTCTCTCTGTTTATGTAGTGCTTTAAGCTACACTTTAAGTATCAGGAAGACAAGAATGGGAAGAGTGTTCCAGCAAGAGCATGGCATGAATGGCAGAAGAAGAAGGCTGAGGAGGTGGGGAGTTGGGAGAATGAGGTGAGTCTCCAGAGAAAGGCCAGAGCTAGTCCATGTTTGTTGTTAACAGCCCTGTAGGGTTTCTGGATTTGCATTAAGATAAATGATTGGTCAAAGGGTACTAATTAGGGAGTGACATAGTACATTGACATTTGAAAACATCTTTGCTGTATAGAGAGAAGACTAAAAGCAGTAAGACTCGTTGGGATTGGTGCAGTAGCCCACGTGGGAGAGAATGTTGGCTTGGTTTTTGGTTTGATGACCAAATCTATTTTAGGAAGTACCTCACAGGTAGTGAGTATCTCACAGGGAGTTCAGGAGTCTTTCACTCTGGTTTCACCCACTCATTTCCTGCAGTGCTGCCAGTGTGCAGCCTCTTCACAGTCTTGAGATGTTTCACACAGAAACACATGTCTTTGGGTTCTCTTTTCATCCTTTTTCTAAACCTCAGATAGTCTCTCCTTCCTGGACTTTGGCCTGTGGAAACAATCCTTAGTCCATCTTTGATTCATATGGTAAATATTGTGTAAAAGGAGAGTAATTCACTGGAATTTGAGATACAGCAAGAAATGAATATGGTAGGAAAGGAAAGCCTTATTGCTCTAAGCTCTTGGGTGGAATAGCAAAACACACTAAAACATCTTACCTTACATATGTTTATTTCTGATTTGTATATTAATTGTGCCTTAGATTTAACCAGACTCAAGTTGCCTTATTGAAAGCTTCTTTCTAATGCATTAAGTTTGGTAAGCACTGGTCTCTGTGTACTGAAAAAGATGATTAATCCACTTTAGAAGAACTTTGGACAGTTGGATGTAAGGATTTGAAACTAGAGGAAGGGTCTGGCCAAAAGTTTAAAAATTTGGAAATTTTTAAACATATAGATGATATTTGAAAATATGGGAATAGGTAAGAGTTTTTTGGGAGAGAGTGAAAACCAATAAAGAGAGCAAAGAAGAGAGCACAGCAGAATTTTAAAGCATAAAATTTAGTTGAAAGAAGAGAAACTCTAAAAAAGGAACAAGAAGGGATGATCACAGGGGTGGGAGGACATTTATTAGGTAATTGTACATGAGATAAGAGTCTTCTGGGGAGGAAGAGGCTATTAGCATGGAAGATGAGGATTAAAAGGTTTCCATCAAATTTCTCAGCACAGAGATTATTGTCATTTCTGGAAAGAGCAGCATTGTTGGCTTGGGTATGACGTACAGCGGACTCATGACATTGGGACAGAGTGGCTTGTAGGGAAATGGAAGCAACTGAATGTGCAGTTATCCTGAGAAATGTAATTTTGAAAAGGTGAAAGCATAATTTTTGTATTGGTGGAGTAGTTTTTATAAGACGTAAGATTTCAGCATCAGAGTAAGCTTAAACAAGTATGGGAAGAGTCCATCAGTGAGCAAACGCTGAGGCATTGATATAGAAAGAGATAACTGAAAGTCTGAGAAAGAACAAGAAGCAATCTTGTTCAAATGTGGAAACAGCAACATTCAATAGGGAAAGCACTTCATTTACCATAAAAGGCAGAAAGAAGAAATAGTTGCAATCTGGTGGAGCCTAAAGAAATGGACATAGTACCTGTACAACATCTCACCTGAGGCTTGTATGAGACTTGTGCTTCTGAAAGAAAGTCAATAGCTGTTATTTACTACAGAGAATGTAGGATGGCATTTGAAGAAAGTGACAAAAGCTTTCATGCAAATTTTGCAAAGTGAGATTGAGAGCGAACAGAAGACAGATAGGTGGATTTGGAACCAAAAATGAGGACTTAGATGAAGTAGGTTATCATTGGTTTATTGTGATGCTTATCTGTCTGTACTTGTCTGTCTGTGTGAGCACTTTAAGATCACACAACTGCTTGGGGTCAGTCACACGCAGAAAAAGTTAAGGTTCATTTGAGGTTGAAGCTTAGCTCATGGGAATAATGATGTACGTTAAGTAGTCAAACAAAAAATGAATTCGTAAGTGGTAAGTGAAGTAAACTATGGAAGTACAGAGTAAAAACAATGCAGTTGAAATAGGGTTGGTTATTGGAGCTATATGAGTCAACAGGAAGTAATGTAGGTTTGATGTCTTAGATTAGAATTTAAGATCTTTTTCAATTTTGGGTGACCACAGAACCAAACATTAGGCTATAAGAATGTGTGACACAGGTTATGAGGGGAAAGATGGGTTGAATACATAGCTGAGGGCAAGAACTCCAGTAGGGAAGAAATTCATGATCCTAGTGCCATCTGCAAGTGAAAGGGAGTGGCCAGTAGTTAAGTGAATAGTTTCAATGAAGGAAGAGTGGGCTGTATACTTTGATAGCATGAGTCCTTAAATATGTTTTTTAAAAGAATGGAGGAACGATATCCTAGATAAAGCATTAGAGAACATGGAACTTATCATGTCCGTAAACTAACCCTGAACTTTAAGGGGAGTGAGATTTTAAGCAGTACCATGCAGAAGATCGCTAGAACTTATTTATCGTGTATAACTGAAACTTTATACCTGCTGAGCCATAACTTCCTGCACCTGGTGACCTCATTCTATTCCCTGCTTTTATTTTATTTTATTTTATTTTAGCTGCCTCTTAAAAGTGGAATCATGCAGTATTTGTCCTTCTGTGACTGGTTTGTTTCACTTGGCATAATGTAATTGAGTTTCGTCTACTTTGCCAAAAATGTCAGAATTTTTTTGGTCGTTAAGCTGGATAATATTTCATTGCTACCTTTTCTTTTTATTTTTTGCCCCATTTTTTCTTGTTATTGAGATATATTTTTCAAACTATGAAGTTCACTCTTTGAAAATATACAAATCAATGGTTTTTCATATATTTACAGAATTGCACATCCATCACCACAATCAATTTTAGAACATTTTCCCTTGCTCTGGAAAGAAACCCCATAACCCTCAGCTGTCATACCTCAACCCCTCACCCACCAACCAAGTTATAAGCAATCACTTGTCTATGTGTTATCTCTATGGATTTTAATATTCTGGATATTTCATACAAATAGAATCATACAGTCTTTTGGGACTGGCTCCTTTAACATAAATATTTTTAAATTTCACTCATGTTGTAGCATGTATCAGTATTTCATTTATTTTTATTGCCAAATAATATTTCATGTATTTTAATTTCTCCATTAATTAGTTGATGGACATTGGGATTGGTCCGACTTTTTTGACTGCTGTAAATAGTATATGCTACCTTTTCTACATCCATTCATTTGTTGACGGAGATTTGGATCCTTATGTTTCCGTATCTTTTCTGTTGTAAATATGCTGCAATGAACACGAGAGTGCAGGTATCTTTTCTCCATATTGATTTTATTTCCTTTGGATATATACCCATAAGTGGGATTACTGGATTATATGATACTTCTAATTTCAATTTTTTTGAGGAAGCACCATACTGTTTTCCATAGTGACTGCACCAATTTACATTCCAACAAGTGTACAAGGAAATTTTTTGTCCATATTTTGACATTTGCCTATTGTTTTTGCTTTGATTTATTTTGTTAACAACAGTCCTAATAGGTATGAGGTGATTCTCACTGTAGTTCTGATTTATATCTCCTGAATGATAAGTGACATTGAAAACTTTTTCATATACTTGTTGGTGATTTGAATGTCTTCTTTTGAGAAATGTCTAGACTCTTTGCCTGTTGTTAAATTGAGTTATTTGTTTTCTTGCTATTGAGTTGAGTTCCTCATGTCTTGTGGATATTAGCTCTTTATAAAATGTATGATTTTCAAGTATTTCTTCCATTCTCCAGGTCATTTATTGTGTAACTTGTTCCTTCTGCTAAACAGATTTTTTGTTAGTTTAATGCAATCCTATGTGTCTATTTTTAATTTTGTTGCATGTGCTTTTGGAATCATAGCCAAAAATATTTGCCAAGTGCACATTTTTACTTGGGTTATTAGGTTTTCTTTTTGCTATGAAGTTATAAGAGTTTCTTATACATTTTGGAAATTAGTACCTATTAGTTATATGGTTTGCAAATATTTTCTCCCATTCTGTAGTTTAGTCTGATTTTTTTGTGTTTTGTTATGTAGATATTTTTTGTTCATTTTTAAACTTAAGTTTAAAAACTCAAGCATGTATAAATGCCAATGAGTCAGAGAAAGTACAGAGCAAGATACTAAAGATAGAAAAATACAGTTAAACTCTTAGCAAGGATCCTGAAGATGCAGAAAGAGACTTATCCAAGAATATTCATAGACAAAACGTGGGCACCCATTAACCAGGCATGATACAAGTAACATGCAGGCACAGAAATGCATATTATTTGAAAGAACAGAAATGAAAATAGATCCCTATCTCTGGTTCATTTTGTACATCATTTTCCCTGTGAAACAGGAAATAAAGTCAATTACTGAAAATAACACAGGAGATAATAAGTTTGTGCTTAATGCTAAAGAGCTAGACTGTTAGAGGATGCATTAGAGAAAACAGAAACACGCAGAAGACTGTTGAATAAGAAACCATTTATGTGTGAGGGCAAAGTTTTTCCTATCCTGTGATTTTCCTCCAACCCAGATAGAGGAGTAAAGACTATCATGGTTCAGATGCATCTATAGTGACATCAAGGGTTGGGAGAATACTGGATTTCTATCAATAACAGTGTATATATGATGACAGATCACACATGAATAAAATCTGGAAGAATATGGGTCTGAGTGTGTTTGTTGAATCAATCCAATTTGCAAATGAGATAAGAGTGGTGATGGATGACTTTGAGACAACTGCAAAACATCTGCATACCCATTCTGACACATACATCTGGTACGAGTACTATATAATGTCATATCTCTTCCTACATCTCTTGTACCTCTGTCAGATTTCACTACATACACACACACACACACACACACACACACACACACACACACACACACACACACAAAGAAAGAAAAGAAAGAAAAGAAAAAAATCTTCAACTTCACTTCAAAACTGGGGAAAGGGCAATTTTCTCATTCTTGTAGGAAACTGGTGTGAAAGTTACAATGAGTAAAATTCAACTGGGCACTGTAGTATTTTATACTTTTTGTCACAACAAAATACACATCTGATGAGACCTGGCTTACCAGAAGGCACTGGGAACTGTGGCAATGATGAGGAAATATTCCTATAGCTTCATGTGCCCTATACACACAGACATATACCCATGACCTCTGTCTCCCCAGCCCCAAACATGCATGCATCATGGTGAGGTTTGTTGAAGAACAGGAGAGGGCCGTCTTGGGAAAGCCTTGAATAGGCTTTTCTAGGCTACACCGTGGTCATACGTGATTATGACTGAAGTTACCAGCATTAATGGAACATTGAAGTACTCAAAAGTTGACAAGGACCAGGAAATTTTGAGTTCCACAAAAACTTTTAAAATGGATGTGTACTTCTATTGATGCTGTCACCCAAATGGTGAGCATGGTACCCAGTGGATAGCTTTTCAACACTTGCTCTTTTTTCCCCCTCCCCTTTTAGGTGTCCACAGTGTCTATTATTCTCATCTTTATGTCCTTGTGTATTCAGTGTTTATCTCCCATTTATAAGTGAGAACATGCAGCATTTGGTTTTCTGTTTCTGGGTTAATTCATTTAGAATAACAGCTCCAGCTGCATCCAAGTTGCTGCAGAGGACATGACCTTATTCATTTTTATGGCTGCATAGCACTTGATAATAAATACGTTTCACATTTTCTTTATTGAGTCCACCATTGATGGACACCTAGGTTGGTTCCTTGTTTTTGCTACTGTGAATAAACATACAAGTGCAGGTGCAATAAACATACAAGTGCAAGTGTCTTTTGGTAGAACAATTTATTCTTCTTTGGGTAATATTCAGTAGTGGTATTGCTGGGTCAAAAGGTAAATCTATTTTTAATTCTTTGAGAATTATCCCAAATGCTTTCCACAGAGGGTGAACCACTATTACCTTTTCTCTACAGTCTAACCAACGTCTGTAGGTTTACTGACTTAATAATAGCCATTTTGACAGGTGTGTGATGCTATCTCATTGTGTTTTTTATTTGCATTTCTCTGGTAATTAATGATGTTGAGCATTTTTTCATATGCTTGTTGGCTACTTCTTCTTTTGAGAAGTGTCTGTTCATGCCCATTGCCCACTTTTTAATGTTTTTTTTTTTTCCTGTAGATTCATTTGTGTCCTTATAGATTCTGGATATGAGTCCTTTGTTGATTGCATAGATTGCAAATATTTTCTTCCACTCTGTAGGCTGTCTATTTACTCTGTTGATAATTTATTTTGTTGTGCAGTAGCTCTTTAGTTAATTAAGTCCCTTTTGTCAGTATTTGTTTTTGATGCATTTCATTTTGAGGATTTGGTCATAAATTTGTTGCCTAAGCCAGTGTTCAAAAGAGTGTTTCCTAGACTCTTTTTTTGATTTTTATAGTTTGAAGTCTTGTATTTAAATCTTTAACTTATCTTGAGTTAATTTTTATATATGGATGAGAGTAGGAGGTCCAGCTTCATTCTTCTGCATGTGGTTAGCCAGTTTTCTAAGCACTATTACGATGTGATCTCCCCAATGTTTATTTTTGTTGACTTCAAGGAACTTGAGATGGAGAACTGTAGCCAAGATTATCTAGGTGTACCTGTTTTAGTCACATAAATTCTTAAAAATAAAAACCCTTTCCAGAATATTATTATAAAACGAATCGTACCAATGGAAGATGGATCAGAGAGATGCGCTGTTGCTACCTTTGAAGGGGATCATGAGTTAAGAAATGTAGGTGGCCTATAAAAGCAGAAAGCGGTGAAGAACGCTGATCCTCTCCAAGATCATCCAGGAAGGAACTCAGCCCTGCTGACACCTTAATTTTAGCGCGGCAAGAATCATTTCAGTCTTTCGATATCCAAAACTGTAAAATAATAAATTTGCGTTGTTGTAAAAAATAAAATAATAAAAATGATCTGCAGATGACAAATCATTATTAAATATAATTATAAATAATTTCACAATAAGGAACAACCTTTGTCTGGCAGTTATAAGGAACATGTTTTGTGTGTATTCAGTTCCAGTGAAATACATTTAGGCAATAACAAGTTAATTTTTACTCTTTTTCAGCTTAAAAGGAGGTTTATTGAGAAAAGCATATATGCATAGAAACAATAGAGTACTCATAATTTCTCAAGCTCTCACAGAGAATGTGGTTGATCCAGCAGGGTGGTTTTAGCATGAAAAGTGCTCTGGAAGAGAGAACTGTACCCCAGCACAGTTGGGAACATTTATCAGTAAACTGGGAGGAAGGGTAGAGGGTAGTGAGAAATCCTATCAACTACCTGAAAAGTGAGCTTCCAGGCTCAAAAATTGCAGATATATCTAGTGACCTTGTCTCATTCTGATGAACAAGCTCTCTTCCAAGCCACTTCGTGGAGGGAGGAGATACTTACTAGGGCCGTCAATTGACAAAATGTGTGTTCACCACCTATGACACTACAAGATGCAGAGAGTTCAGTAAGAAGCACAATTCAGGTGCACACAATTGTATTAGGCAGTCCACTTTTGGAATGGTAAAGTCAAAATTGTAATTCAGCATGAGGTAACACAAGACTTCAAGCACAGAAGTCTTGGAAGATGGGGATTACCTTTTCCAACACAAACTAGGAATAAAAACACTGAGAGAGTCCTTCTAATGGATACAGATATACTATACACTCTTAAATTGAAGTATATGGTTCCAGTACTGCATTCCTGTGTAACAAATTATCCCAAATCTTAGTGGCTTAGAACAGCAACAAGCATCACACTTCATTATTAAGAGACAAAATGCATGAAACTTTTAAAAAGAAAATTTCCTCCTATTGTATCTTTTATCATAAGATCTCCTCAATGCCATTCTTGCTTAAATCAGTTCCTGGAAAGGTGAATTGAATTGGTCTGATTGACTTGGGTCCATTAGCATTTTCATTTTATTCTTTAGAGTTGGGGTCTTGCTTTGTGGCCCAGGCTAGCATTCAGTAGCTATTCATAGATGCAATCATGGTGCGTTACAGCCTTGAACTCCTAGACTGTGCTCAAGTGATACTCTTTTTTTTTGAGTTGGAGTCTCACTCTGTCACCCAGACTGGAGTGCAGTGGCCGCTCCTGGTTACCGCAGCCTCGACCTGCTGGGCTCCGCCGATCCTTCCGCCTCAGCCTTCCAAGTAGCTGGAACTACAGGCGCCTGCTACCACGTCCGGCTAATTTTTTGATTTATTGTAGAGATAAGGTCTTGCCAAGTTGCCCAGGCGAGTCTCAAACCCTCAGGCTCAGGCAATCCACCCACCTCAGCCTCCCAAAGGCTCGGGATTACAGGCTGAGCCACCGAGCCCGGCTCAAGTGATGCTCTTGCCTCTAGAGTGCCATCAGCATTTTCCAGTTGGGTTTGGTAAAGTTTATAATCCCTGTGCATAACCAGAGGGGCAAATGGGAAGCAGCTAGGGATTCATCTGCACTAAAGAGGTGTCTGCTCAGATAGTTACTTGCATCTTCCAAATCCAGCCACTCATAACACCAACTCATTTCCCATACACATTCAAGCCATTAGAAATAGCTAAAGTAAAATCTTTCAATAACTCATCATTGTCTAATAGGTAAATATCAGCTGTGCTACATTCTAGTAAAAAAAATCTGATATTTGCAAGCATTCATGTTATTCTTAAACACTGTGTCCTTGGTCATTTAGTATAGTGAACTTGAGGACAAGATATTGCAGTTACACAAAACGAGCTTCATTTGGGCAATTCTTTGCCAGAACTGAATGCAGGGTATCTCCCTCTGCATGAAACCTTCCAAAAGTTTTGATACAGGGGCCACTACGCAGAAAGGGAGAAAGGGAAGAGTGTTTCCAATGGAGAGGGAAGTTGGGTGGGAGCTTATATGTCCAGGCAATGGCACTAAGCAGCAAGATGAAGATGAGGCGATTCCAGATCAGAGAGCTAGGAAGGGCCTCAGCCTTTTAGAACCATTATAGCTGCAGAGTTTATCTTATTTGTGACTACCAGCTGTTGCGGAAGGTTTCATGAAGGTGCAAAACAGGCGCTACATTGCTAAAACTCTCCTTACTTAGACTATACTTCTAACAATTGAGTGTGTAAAAAGTTGAGTTAGGCACTGAAGGGGTTTTGAGCTAACCATCACCAGCTTGAAATAGAGAAGTAAACAATATGGGTCCCACATACAAATGTCATCTTTGGTTCTTTCATGTAACACTTACCAACATGTGTTCCTCTTTCTCTAACTTCTAACACTGAGGTCTATTTAACTCCTAACTTGACAACTGAGTGCTCATTTCTGCTTTGTCCAGCCCCAAAAGTCTCTGTTTTTCTTACTATCTACATTTAATATAATTGTCCTAAAAAGAAAAAAAAAATTGAGTGACCTAATATTCTGATTATTCTTCCATTTAAGAGAAAGTTGATTTCTCTATATCTTAAAGGAGAACTTTAAAAAAAAATGTTCCTCAAACTAGTGTTTAGAATAAGGAGCACAACAGTATAGAACACTGAGGGAATACACTAGGAAGTCTCATAACTAGCAACCAAAATTAATTTTTAAAATAGGAGAGCTTTACCAGTAAAGGAATACCACAAGAGAATTGAGCATAACACTAAATCCCTAAAAAGAGAAAATAGCAGCTCTGTCCCCTTCCTCCCAGCCCATGAGCCCCAAAGTCATACAGAGCCTTGGGGCCATGATCATCTCAAAGTGCAGAGGATGACAAAAGGTTGCAGAGCAATTACAGGACATCATCAAAAGCAGGAACAACTGTCTAACTAACATCTCTGCACAACGCAATCAAGGAATGTAATAGGATTATTTTATGACAGAGGAAAAATAGAGAAAATGGGAAAATATATGGATCAAAAAGTGCCAAATTAGGAATAGTCTTTGTATTGTAAAAATGTTCTATGAATAAAGATCTGCATGCCCCAAATTGTGTATCATCTATTCTATCCCACTTGCTTCATGCAGAACTATGACCTATAAACTAATTTTATGCAAACATAAGCTATGAAACACAGACTAACTTTATGCAACAAATTTAGCATCGACTTATTTCACATAATATTGATACCTATTCTGTCACTGTATCAAAATTAGATCTCGCCCAATGTTATTATATAGAGGTAAACATTTGATTTTAATGTATTTCATAATGTATTTTTACATGTGAAAGAAGCTATATTTGTGACATCTTAGGTAAATATTTTAACAACTAATGCAGCTTCTTTTTTCAGTGGGAATTTTCTATTAAAAAGTTATATGTTAAAGATAGTGAAAAATAAAACCAAATGAACATACTCTTATAATTTGGCATTTTGACTGGATGTTTAGACATATTCCTGAGATATAAACTTGCCTCAGATTTTCTAGGGTAGTATCTAAGGTTTTTATTAACAGAAACATAATTACTTTATAGTTTAGGTTCCTGGACTGCATACTACACACAGAGACCATATGAAAGAGTAATTGCTATTGTGAATAGAGCTGCAACAAACATGTGTGTACGTATCTTTTTTGTAGAATGACTTGTGTTACTCTGCGTATATTTCCAGTAGGGGAATTGCTGGGTCATATGGAAGGTCAGTGGAACCAACCATGCTGCCCATCGAAGCTAGACTGGATTAAAAAAATGGGATACATATACACAATGGAATATTATGCAGCCATGAAGAAGGACAAACATATGGACTTCATAGCAACTTGGATGGATTTAGAGTCACTCATACTCAGTGATCTATCACAGAAACAAAGAACAGAGTACCATATGTTCTTACTTATCAGTGGACTTTGAACAATTATCAGAACACTATAAGAAAGAGATTGGCAGTAGTGGGAAATTGCTGAGGGGTGGGGGGTGAGATTGGCAGTTGAAGGAAACTGCTAGAGGAAAGAGGGGCACACCTCATGAAAAAGGGTACCTGCATAATCAACATTTGTATACCTAACCCTGAATTGTACCCTACATCTTTAAAATAAAATAAAAATAAATAAGTTAATTAATTAATAGAATAATTGGACTATTAAGTCAGTAAAAGGAACTTTAGAGGAGAGAAGGGGAAAAGGAGCTGTATATCTGAATTTACTTGGGGTGTTTCTCCGTCTTCTCTGTCTTTATTATCTTGGCCTAAAACCTTAAGTGAAAGTATCAAGCATTGCTACCCTGATCTCCTCTGTTTCCATTTGCACAGAATATCTTTTTCCATCCCTTTGTTTTTGATCTATGTGTGTCTTTTAAAGTGGAGTGAGGCTGGCCTCGGTGGCTCAGCCTGTCATCCCAGCACTTTGGGAAGCTGAGGAGAGTGGATTGCCTTAGCCTGCAGGTTCGAGATCAAGCCGGGCCACTTGGTGAGATCTCATCTCTACAATAAATAAAAAATTAGTTGGGTACAGTAGCGTGTGCCTGTAGTTCCAACTACTTGGAAGACTGAGGTGGAAGGATTATCGGAGCACAGCAGGTGAACGCTGGGGTGGCCATGAGCATGCCACTGCACTTCAGCCTGGGCAAAAAAGTGAGACTCCAACTCAAAAAAAAAAAAAGGAAGTGAATCTCTTGTAGGCAGCATATAGTTGAGTTTTTCTAAAAATTCATTTAGTCCTGTGTTTTTACTGGAGATTTTAATCCATTTACAATCAATTATTGTTAGGTGGGGATTTAATAGTGCCATTTTGTTAGTTGCAGCTAACAAAATAATTGTGTAGTAGGTGTTTTGTTTCTTCCTCCTCTCTTCCTATAATTCTTTATGGTTTGAGGTTTTCTATTTTGGAATGCTTCAATTTTTTTTCTCTCTTTTTTTTTTTTTTCTTATGAAAGCTTTTAACTTTGTGGTTGCCATAAGGCTTTCATAGAACATTTCATAGTTATGGCATCCTATTTCAACTGATGGGAATTTCGCTTTGATTATATATAACTGTACACTTTTGCTTTTCCCACACACATTTTGTGCATCTGATATCAGAATGAATATCATTTTATAAACAGATATCTCTTGATTTATTTTAACTATAGTTGATATTATAGTTTTTTTGTCGTTTAGCTTTTGTACTAGTGATAAGTTAGCCTCACATACTATCATCATAGTCCTAAAATGTTCAGAATATGGATTTATTTCATTAAACAATTGAGTTTTGTGCTTTTGTATGTTTCATATTATTAATGAGCAGTTTTTGATACAGTTTAAACAATTCCATTTAGCAGTTCCTCTAAGGCAGTCTTATTGGTAATGAACTCCCTTAGCTTTTGTTTGTCTGGAAAAGGTTTTATTATTCTTTCATTTTTCAAAGACAGCTTTGCTGGATAATATATACTTAGATAATATTTTTGCTGTTGTTGTTATTATTTTCCCTTCACTATTTTAAATATATCATCTCACTCCCTTGTGACCTATAAGCTTTCTGCTGACAAATCCCTAATATTTGTATTGGTATGTAATGTCTTTCTTTCTTTCTTTCTTTCTTTCTTTCTTTCTTTCTTTCTTTCTTTCTTTCTTTCTTTCTTTCTTTTTCTTTCTTTCTTTCTTTCTTTTTTCCATTTCCAACTGAATTGAGGTATAGGTGATTATAATTAGTTTATAATTTGGTGAGGATGGATATAAGCATACATTGGAGATTCCTTGCAACATAAAGATTAACATTGAGGGCACGATTCATCAACAAAGGCACCTGCATAATGAACATTTGTATACCTAACCCTGAATTGTACCCCACATCTTTAAAATAAAAAAAATGTAAAATTAATTAATTAATTAATTAACATGGATATGATATCTTGTTTGGAAATAAATAGCTTTTACAATAGCTTAGAAGTATTTCCATTTTATTATTAAGTTAAATAACAATCATAATTACAATTATTATTGGGATAATAAAGTCTAACATTATTCACCAGATGTATTTATACCTTTATATTTCTGAAGTGGTATGGAATGGTTAAGTAATATGTAAACATTTCCAAGGTAAGAAGTGACAGAGCCAGAATGTAAATGATTTATCATTTGAACATTTGATTAAAAAAAAAAGTTTAGCATGTCATAACCATCTTCAGCACAAATATTTAAATTTTGCTGTTTATTTAATGCATCTTTTAGAAGGTGTCCTAAGTTGGAGAAATGCTAACACTTTTAGATCATACTTATTTACATTCTATAACATTTAATAGGAGAAACAACTTTGATGAGGGAATAATATTTAAGAGGAAGGATATTCCAGTATATGTTTGAGGAAGAGTGTTAGCAATGCCACTATCAAATAAAAGAGGAAAATTTAAAGTGATATTAGGGAAAAAAAGGAAAGAGGAGGTATTACAACCAATTCCAAAGAAATATAAGAAATAAAATATAAACAATTATATGCCTCAAATTGGATAATCTAGAAAAATTGGATAAATTCCTGAAAAAATATAACCTACTAACCTGGATCATGAAGAAATAAAAAATCTGAGCCAGGTGTAGTGCCACATACCTGTAGTCGCAGCTACTTGGGATGCTGAGGCAGGAGAAATGCTGGAGCTCAGGAGTTCAAAGCTGTCATGAACTATGAACATGCTGGTGTACTCCAGTCTGAGTAACAGAGGGAGATCCTGCCTCTGAAATATTTTTTAAAAAGGAAAAAGAAAAAGAAAATTTGTATAGACCAGTAATGAATAAAGTGATTGAATCAATAATCAAAAATCGTTCAACACAGAAAAGCCCTGTACCTGATGACTTCGCTGCTGAATTTTACCTAACATTGAAAGGAGAATCAACACCAACTTTTCTCAAACTCTTAAAAAATCTAAAGATGAGTGAACAGTTCCAAACTCATTCTATGAGACTTACACTATCTTAATACCAAAGTAGAAAAAGCCACTGCAAGAAAAGAAAATTACTGGTCAATATCCCTGATACTCATAGATGCAAAAATATTTAACAAAATGCTAGAAAACTGAATGCAACAGTACATTAAAAGGATCATTTACCATGATCAAGTGAGATTTTCCCCCGGAATTCAAATCAACAAACATGTGCAAATCAACAAACATGATACATCACATTAACAGAATGGAAAGGATAAAAACCATATGACCATCTCAATAGATGAAGAAAAAGCATTTGACAAAAAGCATTTGGCAAAATTCAACATTTTTCATGATTAAAAACTCTCAAAAAATTAGGTATATAGCCTACTTTGTACCTCAATGAAATAAAGGCCACATATGCCAACCCTGTAGCCAATGTCATACTCAATAGTGGCAAGCTGGAAACATTTCCCCTAAGATCTGGAAAGAAACAAAGTTTCCCACTCTCACAACTTCTACTCAATACAATATTCGAAGTCCTAACAAAAGCAATTAGGCAAGAAAAAGAAATTAAAAACATTCAAATTGGAAAAGTAAACTTCTCTCTTTTTACAGATGACATAATCTTACAGGTAGAAAACACTAAAAATTCCAACAAAAAGTAAAGCTAATAAATTATTTCAGTGAAATTATAGGATACAAAATTTGTAGTGTTTCTACAAACCATACAGCATACATTATATACTATAGCTTATATAGCAAACTTTGCAAAAATGAAATAAAACCATTCTAATTTACAACAGCATCAAAAAATTAAAAATGTAAGATAAACTTAACTAAGGAAGAAAAAGAACTAAACTTTGGAAACTACAAGACATTGATTAAATAAGCCAAAAATATACAAATAAATGGAAATATATCCTGTGTTCACAGATTAGAAGAATTCATATTGATAAAATGTTCATATTGCCCAAAGAATTCTACAAATCCAATGTCATCCCTATCCAATTTCCACTGAATTTTTTCACAGAATAGGAAAAGCAATTCTAAAATTTGTAGGAAATCACAAAAGACCCCAAGCAGTCAAAGCAATCCTGAACTAAATGAACAAAGCTGGAGGAATCACACTGATATCAAAATCTAAAACAAAGCTATAGTAACCAAAATAGCATGATGGTGATGAAAGCAGACATATAGTTTAATGGAACAAATTAGGTAGTCCAGGAATAAATACACACATTTACTCATTTTCCACAGAGGTGACGAGAAGGTAAAAGAAAGGATAGTCTCTTTAATAAATGGTTTGGGGAAATTATCCACATGTGAAATAATGAAATTAGGTCATTAGAGATCAAACCTTTTGTTGCCTCCAAACATTCAGCAATATATTAAATTTTTGTTTAATTAAAACTCACAACAAATAATTAAATCTTGACTATTTTTTACACACACACATACACACACACACACACACACACCCCATTCCCAAGCCTGCTCCTTTTATTAACTAGAGAGGAACAATTTCGTAGACCCTTGCTTTATTTAATTTATTTGACAAATCAGCTCTTCTCAAATACTCAAACTGTGCTTAAGGATACAGTTTTGTGTTTCAACATAAAAAAACTCATCTTCATTTGTGTGTGAGAGTACTAAGCTAAAATTAAGAAACTTATTTCCCTACCATAGTCTCATTAAGATTTCTGGGAAGACCATGCTGTCATTACTTGAGCAGAAAGTTTCCCATAATTAATCCTTAGGGAAACTGACTTTACAACATCTTACCATAATTTAATTTCCTGTCCATTTTTATTCTTGTGTATGGTTTCCAGTAACAGATTTGTGTTCAAAATTGTTTCAATTTTCTATAACCACATTCTATCAGAAGTCAGCCAAAAATTCATTTTTGTTTTGGGGACAAAATTTGGTCTAACCAAAAATGAGAGTGAGTTAATCAGGTATTTACTGGTTGAAGTGGAAAATTTAGTTAAACTCAGGTTGTTTCCCAAAGGATTTAACACATATTATTATACAGAAATTTTTTTTAGTTTCTTAGGTATGAGGCTATAAATGTTACAATAAAAGGAGATTGCTGGATGTGTTTTCAGAGATTTTTCATGTAGAGATGGTTCAATATTGTACATGAAATTAAAATGGAAGGATGGGGTCCTACTAAGACTCTGAGAATAAGCAAACTTTTATAGTACTGATTTTATTTTAAGCCAGGACTCCTAGTTCAGAACTGTTTTATCTGATGGTATTTAAAAGTCATTTCACCAAATATACTTTTTTTAAACAATAACAGAAAGGAACACACTGGTTTTACTGTACATATGTTGGCTCTAGATTTACCTAACCACTTTCACAGTCTTAAACAATGTTCTTGCCGACTAAGTCCTGAGAAAAAGATTCACTAGAACCATAAAAAATAAATTTCAATGAACTAAAGACAGTTGGATCATCAAATTCAAGTTTTAAAAAATGGGCCCAAATGTTTATGAAGTTTGGTTTGAGCTAGGGTTTTGTTCAGGCCTTCTGATTCTATACCCAGTGTAATTCAAAGCATTTCTTGCGAATGGTTCGCTGCCTGTGAAAATTATTATGAGAGTACAGTGTGATGCCAGTGTGTAATTATATTTGTAAGATGGCAACACTCTGGATCACCACAGTGAGTGTAGCTTTCAAAAAAGTCACTAAGACATGGCCATTGCAAAAGGAACACATACAGTTTGGGGCAAAGAAAATCATTTACCTATATGTTTGCATAATGTTGCAATGGAGAAATAGGTATTGCAAGCACTATTCTAAATTAGGCATTTACTATTTCACTCTACACTAAGATTTGTTTCCTTTTTCTCTTATGGCATTGTATATCAGAATATAATAAAATTTAATAACAGGAATGAATCAAAATTCTTGAACATTTTAGTATTAAATTTATTCACAAGAAGTCAGAGGCCATCCACACAAGAAGCAGCTGCAGTCATCCCCTAAGCACAGGTATGTGTTAGTTTAACTTGAGTTATTAAGTTCTTTGTGCCTCATATTTGTCTACCACATGGACAGACACTCTAAATGATTCTAAGTGTACTGCTTGGCCTTGGAAAGAGGAATTTCTACTTCTATAGGTGCATCAGCTTCCAACAGTAATTAGTAAAAATAACCTGATAGTAGTCTATTTAGTGAAATTGTTACATATTTATCTCTCATTTTTGTTTGCCAGCATGAAAATTTCCTCATTCAAAAGCAAATGGAAAAATGATAGCATCAAGTGTGACTAAGTTTTTGCTATGTTATAGGTGTATAATCTGTGTTCACTTTTACAGCAACTTCTATATTACATTTCTTGATTTTTCAACTAGGAAATTGATGTACAGAGAGGTTATCTGATAAAAGATATAGAGTAACTAACTGAACCTGAAATTAACTCTGCAGACTTCCTCCAAATTTAACAATGTTAAACAAATTAATAGTATGGATCCTTGAAATGCCACAGATGTAAATATATTCTGGCCAATATATTTAAATATTTAAAAATTAAATAAATAAAATTAATTAGTATTTGTTTATGTGAGATTCCCTCCATATGAAGCAAAACAAAATTAAAGCAATTGAGAAGAGTTTCTTTCAATTTTAAATTTTTAAAAGATATATTCTTTCCCTAAAATTATTCAAAACTTAGACAAAATTTAGATAAAGAGTAAAACAAACATGTGAGACAAGGATACTATATTAAAAATTACACTAGGATATTTAAATATATTTTCCTTTTCATGATTTGTTAATGTATATATTTCATAATTTGTATTGCTTTCTTTTCTTTTAGCCCTGGGAAAAGCTGGGACTCATCTTTAGATTGATGTCTTTAACTTCTAAGGTAGAGTTGATTAGTAGGATTAGAAACCTTATCATAAGTTGAGATCTTGAAAGTTAACAGAAAATAAAAAATAAAGTACTGAAAATTAGTCACTTCAGAGAATGACAATATTGTTGACAGAAGCTCATGGCTATGTTAACACAGTATTTGGTTGAACTGACAGCAATATTTTGACACTTAATAAACAAATATCCATAAATGTTTATTTATTTATAGAGAAGAAAACCTGAATCAAAAATATTTGGGAAGATTTGTAAAAATGTGATGATTAACTTGTTCATCTTATTATAAAGCCTGCTACACTGGAATTTCTTGTGGTGGAGCTTAGTCTTATAGGATTTGGATGAAAACATCTTCAAAATACAAATATTAGCTTTAACTTCTAAAAAATCCTTATCTGTGATTTTAAAAATATTTTTGTTCTTCCTATGACTCTTTCCATAGCCCCCTTTACTTCCTTGTTCCTCAGACTGTAAATAAAAGGATTCACCATAGGGTTGATGACTGCATAGAATAAGGAAATCAATTTGTCTCCCTCTACTGAGTAAGGGGACTTGGGTCTCAGGTACCTGATTAATCCTGTTCCATAATATATTGTCACCACAGTCAGGTGGGAAGTACAGGTTGAAAAGGTTTTTTTCCTGCCCTCGGCTGAATCGATTCTCATCACAGCCACCAGGATACGCAGGTAGGAGAGAATAATAAGAGAGAAGGGGAATAATACTGTTCCAGCCCCTTTCCAGCCCCTCCTATGACCATCATGGTCTCCTGCAAGGATGTATCATCACAAAACATGTGTAGAAGGATGGGTATTTCACAGAAAATATAGTCAACAACATAAGGACCGCAGAGTGGGAGATTGTGAAGTAGAGAGGTACCACTGAAGCAAAAAAGTCTGTAGTCCAGGCCCCCATAGCCAGTGCCACACACAGAGACCAATTCATGATGAGCAGATACCTCAGTGGGTAGCAGATGGCCACATAGCGATCCAGAGCCATCACTGCAAGGAGAAAGCACTCTGTCACCTCCAGGAATAAGGTGATGTAGGTCTGAGTGAGGCAGAAGTTGTAAGATATGACTTTCCTGCTTGTGAGAAAGTTAAAGAGCATATTGGGAAGCAGAGGGGTACTAAAAGAGACATTGAGAAAGGACAGATGACAAAGGAAGAAATACATGGGTGTTTGGAGAGAGGAATCCAGAGCCACTAAAGTGATGACGGCTGTGTTTCCAAAAACAATTTGCTAAATAGACTAAAGACAACAGGAAGAAGAGGGGAATCTCAGTTTGGGGATGATTGGAAAATCCGACAAGGACCAGCTCAGTGATGGTGCTGGAATTCTCACATTCCATTTTGGTCACTAAGACATGCCTGTCCAAATGAGAGGAAGAAGAAAAACATGGTCTTAAATGAAAAGTCTGAGGTCAAGTCAACTTACTTGCACATTAACTTTAATGCTGATGACAAGTGTATCTTAAACTGAAAAAATAATTATTTGTGAAATTTCAGTGGACAAAAGAAAAACCCCAAATCAGTCTTTATCATATGACCATCTATTTTTAATCACTTAAAAAGAACCTGTGGTTTCAAGGTGAGCATTTCACCCATCTCTACTCATAATATGTATATTACAGAGTACACTTATATTTGGCTAATAAAATACAATTATCCATTTCTTAAAAATAAGCTACAAGTTCATTAAAATAAAGTGACTTTCCCGATAATGCCAGTAGAAAATGTGAAGGATGAAAATCATTCCATTCTTCTCCCACTACATGAAATATTAGAAATAATATAGTTCACATTTTGTGAGACAAAGGGTTGATTTTTTATTCTTACTCTTAAGAAAAATAAATTTTGCTTTCATATGAGTGGAGTAATGCACCTAATTTAACAATTTTGACTACTTTCGCTACCTTTATATTAGCAAAAATAATATAATCTTTCAAACAAGATGTCATATTTCTATGACTAGTAACGATCTTAGAGAAAACAACATACTGGTTTCAAAACCAAACTTTTTAACCCTTTTAAACACAGTGTGATGTTGTGTTTATGGACTTTATGACTCATACATGTACACATATCTACAGCAATGCACTCCTTGTACTCCAACAAAATCTGAATGAAACTTTCCAGCTTGTACTGAAATGGAATATATAGACAGGTTGTATATATACAACCTGATCTTATACAATCCATGCACACACACAAATACCAGCTGCTATGAACAGCACAGCACAATATGAAACGAAAAGAAAACAAAGCAAACAAATGCTTATAAAAGTGTAGTAGCATGCTCACAGCCACCGCAGCGTCAACCTGCTAGGATCCAGCAGTCCTTCTGCCTCAGCCATCCAAGTAGCCGGAACTACAGGCGCAGGCTACCATGCCTGGTTAATTTTTTGATATATTGTAGAGACGCGGTCTCACCAAGTTGGCCAGGCTGGTCACAAACCCCTGGACTGAGGCAATCCTCTCTCCTCGGCCTCCCAAAGTGCTGGATTACAGGCTTGAGCCACCGTGCCCTGCCTGAAAATACTTTTAAACACAGAGTGCTATAAAACATATAGTCTGAGATTCACCTAGACTCAAACTCCTGCACCCTAACATAATCTTTTCCCTGCTAACTCATATTTCTTTTTTTCCTGCTTAAGTCACTAAACTAGCAGACCATGCCACACAGCAACAGGGTGGTGGACAGCAGAGAGAGAGGAAATAAAAGGATAGAGAGAGTGAAAGATACACAGAAGAAAACAGAGAAGGGGGATGGGGGGGAGAGAGAGAGAAAGAAATTGAGAACTCCCATGGTCAGAATCTCAGCTCTGTGACAACTAGGGAGGAGAATGAGCAGAGAAGAGCAGCTGACATACTTGTGACTTACCCAGTCTTTTGGTATGAGAAACCTGTTTATCAACAGTCAATACTGGCAACTGATAAATAAATTATTCTGAAAAGGGTTAAACTATAAGACTTCACCTGCGAAGGAGATGGCTTGAGAACCACAGCCATGTGCACAGCAATTGTCTTTGTCATATTTAACACTCTCCAGAGATAGGCTTTTCTTGGCAATATGCTTCTCAGCTCCATGGACGTTCTGCTGAAAAGAATGAGACAACCATGATGATTAATGTGTACAACCTGTTCTCCCGATTTTACATCAGTGATTTTAGTTTAGAAATCATCCACAGTCTTTCTATTCCTTTACTCATCCCAACTTTATATTTAAGGAACTGAGATGGAGGGTAAAATAAATAAAAGAGTTTTTCCAGATGTTATAAATCCAGAATAGAGACTTAAGCTAGTTGAATGGAATCTATTATTCAAGGCAAAGTTTTGAGTTTGATTCCAGAGGGAACTAGTTACCTTCATGTAAGAAAGAAAAACAAAATAATTTATGTTGCATTTACTGTTAGTAGCAGACAGCTCATTAATGAAGTTAATCATTTACTATGTATAGTGATATCAGTTAATGTCATTGCTTCTGTGAAAGAAACTTCACAACTGGGAAGTTTCAAAAGTAATGTGTTCAAGATGTCATATTTTTAATACATACAAATTTTCATAACTGAAATTTCATAAAATTTTAGGTGAATTCAATTGTGACTTTTAATGCTGTGTTCTTATGTTCCCTTCATTGAAAGAGCTATAGAGCTTAGTTCTGTACTTCAAGTGATGATGTTCATGGATTTACTGATCAAAATTCTAGACTGATTTATACTTGTTAAAATGAAAGCATTGTACATTATTTAAATGTGCTACTCCTGAATTAATATTCTGAAGAAGAAATGCATTTCATATATGGACACATTTATCACAACTATATTACCATGTAATGATAAGTGTTATGAATTAAAATAGGGCTGAATAAAGTAAAAAAATACCTAATGCTACCAATTTTTATAAAAGCAATGCAAAATCTCTCTAATGTTAGCATATGTGAGTGAGGACTTAGAGAAACTGAGGACACATATGTACGGGAGGAAGAATCATGCATGAAGAAAGAATGGTTAAGTGTAAAAACCCCTGAGTTAAAATTCAGCTCATTATTGCAGGACTGTAGCAATGAAAGAAAGACACAAGGGAGAAAAGCAGCAAAAGGTCAACTTGGGAAGGCAGTGGGGAAGATGATTGTATTATGGATAATTGGATAGGCTATAAGGATTTCAGAGTTTGTTCTAAGACTTTGATAAAGGGTCTTTGGAGCTGTTTTAGAAAGACAGCTTAGTGGAGAAAATCAACACTATAAGCAGGGTGTCCATTGCAATCATATTAGAGATAATCTTTAAAGCCAGTATACTAAGGAAGAACCCATTGAGTGAGAATATTGATGAAAACAGTGAGGTTTCTAAGGGCTCTGAACAGGAGGATATTCAACATTTTGAGCAGGGAAAAAGATGGTGGGTTTATCAAGGGATTCTAAAAAGGAGTAGGGAATAAAGTAGAAAAAAAAATGATGCTGAAGACATTTGTTTCCAATAATGATGAATCAGAAAAATGCTCCCATCAGAAACTAAGAGAAGCTGGACAAACTATCAAAGAGGCTGCATCATGGCTTGAAGGCCTCAGAGAAATATGTCATTGCAAGTTAATAAAGCCTAGATCTGGAATCAGAAAGAAACCCAGGGAAGTGGGCCTGGAATTGGAATCTTTTCTCCTAAAAGAATCCATCTGTTCAGGAAGTGTGAGCAGAGATGCTGAGAATCCAGTAAAGCAATTTAGTAGACACAAAGAGTTTATGGGACAAAGACTGGCATTTAATGTATACAAGGGTGAATTGAGACCAAAAGTGTAAGCAGAAACCAGAAATACACAAGCCTTTCCAGGAACTAACATATGGTTTTAAAATTCTTCATCCTATTCATTTACCTGAAAATATAAAGTCCCTTGCTATACTTTAACCTTGTATTTCCATATTGATTTTATAATCAATATGTACTGATTGAACATTGAGTATTCCAATCCCTGGACAAGGTGCCATTGGGTAGAAATCTGGGTGGATTAGGCTTTGGACAAAGCAGACTCAAATGGATATATCTGCCCCTGTGTGCCTGTGGTATGTATTTCACAACTTAATACAAACTCAGAGGTGAGAATATATGTACACGTTTGCCCTCACGTTCTTATGGAACATTCACCTAGATGTTTACACTCCAAGGGATAGGTAGGCAAGGCGTTCCTGTTACCAGGGAAAGCATTCTTGACTGTATATTGTGTTTCCCCATGCCCCTTGCAGTTTTGGAATTTCACTGTTTCTGGCCTCAATTCTACAGTGAAATTATGCACTTTTCATTATTAACCAATGAGCTCTCAAATTTGCTTCCTATCCAGAAGGTGGAGGTCTTCATTATCCTTGTTCAGCTTACCTGTTCATATAAAACTTACAGATTTTTATCTCGTTAAGTGCACTACTGTCTTTTCAGCACCCATTATTATATTTCATTTATTTTTTATATATGAATATAGAGGAAACTTAACATTTAACATAATCATTGTGGGACAATATCAAATTAGTCAGATGTACTCCTGGAGCCTTACTTACAGTCTTATTCACTGTCAGTGCACTTCATCTGAGCTTTGATGAAAGAAGCAGCAAAAAAATTTACCTAAAATGTAACTGCTAAGTTCTGCTTTTGAAATAGGTTGTGACCTCTTAGTAGATAATCTGCTTCTGTCACCAATTCCTTATTTCCCTTGCCCACTAGGAACACCTAAGTTTCTACCTTAGTAAAGCTTATTAAAATTTCTTTGTTTTCTGTTTGTTTTGTTTTGGGCATCAGAGTTTTCCAATTTGTGTGTGTATGTGCATGTGTGTGTGTGCATTTATTTATTTTTTAGTTTATTATTTTAAAGATGTGGGGTACAATTCGGGGTGAGGTATACAAATGTTAATTATGCAGGTACCCTTGTTGATGAGGTGTGGTATACACTAAGTAACTGGTGGTTGTACAGTAAATCTGGTTTCAGGCTTAGTCCCCATCATCTCCATTGTGTAACACCCACTGTTTCAGCACTCAGTCCCGCTGGTCAGTACTGTTCCTTGTACTCTGTGTGTGGATCAATGTGTGTAATGTTGAGAGAGGCCATCCCATACCCTACACTGCTTTCTAGATTTAGGAAATTTTTATTTTATTTTATTTTGAATCTGTGCATGCTATTATCACTGCCCCCAAGCTACTCTTTAATGAACTCACTGAACAAATATAATGCCATCTAAATAGCTCAATTTAGTGGCTAAAGATGTGGCATAGAAATAATGGAGTAAATAGTGAATAGGGAGAAGAACAACTCGGTGGGGGGGAGAGAGAGAGAGAGAAATCATTTCTACAGACAGGAAGAATGAGGGTTAACTAAAAAGTCCATTTTGTTAATAAGAAAGTCTGCATTTTTAATTTTTAACACTGGGATTTCATTAACTAGCATGATAAGTCATAAAAAGCATACAGAATTCCATTAAACTAGCAGAAATTTGTAATCATTTTTATATGATTTTCTTGACAACATAGACATAAAGGTGTTTGTTCTTCTGTTAAGTGATTGAGAGTCAGGTAAAGGATGTTCCATGTTGTTTTAAGGTCTCAGGCTCTTCCACCATCAGAATAATTCATTTCATACACCTGTTATCCTAGCCTAACCTTTAATGGCATGTCCTTTCATTTCCCAAAGTATCCCAGATAGGAAAAGGACTATATGTTAATCTTATTTATAAACCCACTTCCTGATCATAGTTAAATGATTCTAGATGAGCTCCTAATCAAGGTGAGCACGTACCTCTACACTGCCTGCAGATATCTTATGCAGGGACAGTCAACTTACCCAGTACAGCCATATTAAATTCTTTCTCCATCACTGGATGTAATGGAGGGAAAGTACTTTTTCATCAGAGAGAATTAGAAATCACAGATCCCAATGAAAGACCTGGAAGCCTTTGAGTGTTAGCACAGAGGCCTGTGCTTTGTCTAATGAAACTCTCACTGAATTCTCTAACCCAGCATAATCCTCTGCTGCCTGACTACTTAGAATTGAAATTGAGTTTTTGACAAGTGTAACTAAACTAATCTGAAATTTGATTCTTAAAGTCAATACACCACATTGACCAAAACCTATGGTGCCATCAATGCTAAGTTATAAGGCAATGAGGATTCTTTTTGTTGCAGTAAATAACTGGTGACATCTATGATGCTGGTGTGCAACAGCAGACTAAATTACCATCAATTGTTCCTTGTTCAGATATTTCCAATAAGTCTAGAAATTTTAGAATTTGTTAGAAAAATTTTAGTGTGTCCTAGTGTTTTGAATAAATATTGTGTCTTTCAGTCAGAGAGCGAGAGAGAGAGAAAGGGGTACTGAAATAATTGAATGCAGAATGGATGAAGAAAGGCCTTTCTATTTGTAGCTGCAGTTAGATCATCAACCATGGTCAGCAGTTAATTTTTTTGTGGAACTGTATGGTTCCACAACAAAAGTTTTTATAAAAATATCTGGTAGAGGCTGGGCTCAGTGACTCAGCCTGCAATTCTAGCACTTTGGGAGGCAAAGACGAGTAGATTTCCTGAGCCCGCAGGTTCGAGACCAGTCCAGGTAACTTGGTAAGACTTTGTCTCTACAATAAATCAAAAATTACCCAGGCATGGTAGCACTCACCTATAGTTCCAGTTACTTGGAAGGCTGAGGCAGAAGGATCCCTGGAGCTCAGCCTGTCAATGCTGGGGTGGCCGTGAGCATGCCACTGCATTCTAGCCTGTGCGACAGAGTGAGACTCTGACTCAAAAAAAAAAAAATCTGGTAGATTCTAGTACTTTCCCTTCCCCCAACCTCTCTCCATCATTCCCTGAATGACAAAGTCAAGATAGTTCCATTGTAAAGCACATCCCAACTCTCTGACACCAGGGAGAAGAAACAATAAACCAGGGAGGAAGTCGCTGCCTCACAACACAATGGTTGGTTCTTGACATCACTTGTAGGCCAGGCAGAGTCTGAGCCCTAGTTATAGAAGCCGAGACCCAAGGATTGTGTATAGCTTTGCGTGTGTTGAAGGAAAACCAAAGGTCGGGGTTCAAGTACAAAAGGGATAATAATTCAACAATTTCTCTGACATTGTTCATTAAAAAACTGTATCCACAGCCTCTGTCTAACCTCTTTATTAAGGAAATGAACTACACCTTTAGCCAACTAAATCTTCTCTTTGTAAACATTTTTATTATAAAGATGTGGGGTTCAATTCAGGGTTAGGTATACAAACATTGATCATGCAGGTAATCCTGTTGATGAGGTATGCCCCTCCCTTACTAAATTTTCCATGTGCTGTATGAGTAGAAAACATGACAGCTGGGGTGTATGCTGAAGCATACTTTGCAGGCTACAATCCTAGCCCCATTGAGTTTCATTTGCAAATCTCTTCTCTGAAGTGGACTGAAGGCGCAGTGGGAGTAGAATACAAAATGAATAAAATAAGGGACAGTCAGGTTAATTGACAGATAATACTTTCTCTTCAAGAAAATGGTCATCCAAAAGCTATAAGAATTTATCTTCTGTGACAGACTTTATTATTCTGTACTGCAGGACGTGAGTCATATGGGGAGAAAGCGAACACTCAAAGGAACCTCCACTTTTCCCCCCAGCTAAATGGGAGATAAGTATTTTATCCTGTATCAATCAATATGTGCTTTGAAATTTTATTTTTTTATTTTAGCTTAATCCAGTTGCTTATTATGTTCAAAAGTTATATTGCTTTTACAGTTATATGCCTATAGAAGCAGAAATAATAATACACACTGCTATGCGTGGCTGAGGAAGAAATACTAAAATGGAAGCCACTAAGATGAAGACAGCAAGACTGTTTACAGAAATTCTAAAAATGAAAAGCTGTAAGTGATCAGTTGATTCCCTAGAACATGCAGAAATCAAGGGCAAAACAAAGCAACTTTTGACAATTAAAAAAAGAAACAACTGCTCAGTGCATAATGTAAATGAGAAAAGAAGTAGTAACCATTTTTTGTTAATGAAAGTGTCACAAAATATGAGCACCATACTTCAAGTGTTCAACTGAAGTGACATAAAATGCATTACAGAGATTCCTAAAGGGCTCTGTGCCTGTGCTGTATACAGTGAAGGCACATTTGGAAGTTAGTTTTGATCTCTGGTAGACAATAAATCTGCCTCTGCTCAATAGAAAGAAAAGAAATAAAACCCAGAGGAGGTGAAACAAATTCCAATAAAGCCCCAGGATTCAGAGGAAATCATCCCTAGGCATTTGCATACCACCCTTCTAACCACCTCCTCCGATACATGCTGCTGGTTGTCTTGGCACATTGTCGAAGTCTCTAACTAAAATCTGTGACTTTGCTGCATTCTTGATACATAAAAGAAGTTATTAACACTTCAGATAAGCCAACATTTTCTCTTCCTTTCATGACTATAGGAAAACCATTGTTGATCATGCTGAAGATCTGAATCTTCTATCAAGCTTTTTATTGAATTGCCCTCGTCTCACTTTGTGGGCTCAATTTCTATCATGCTCTTTTGTTTTTGCAAGAGTGTGATGACTGTATTATTCATTATTTGACCTCTTTATTGCAAAATATGACATACACAGAAAAGCATATTGTGTTACACATACCACATATATCCAAATTTTAACAGATATTCAGAAAATAAACACCCTTGGGTCAAGAAATAAAACATAGGCAGCACCCTTATTCCCCACTCCCTCTAGAAGGAGTGTTTTTTTTGAGACATGGTTTCTTTCTGTCACCCAGGCTGCAGTACACAGTGGTGAGATCATAGCTCACTGCAGCCTCGCCTTCAGGACTCAAGCGATCCTCCCATTTCAGCCACTCAATAGTTAGGACTACAGGTATGCCATCACACCTCGCTAATTTTTCGGAATTTATGCTACAATTTTTCTTTTTTAAAATAGTTATATAACATAGGTTCATGTTTCCAAAGAACATAGTTTAACTTAGTCCACTTTTGAACATTTTGTAAATTGAATTGCAACAAAAATATTCTTTAGTAGCTTCCTTTGTTCAATATTATATCCATTAAGATCCAATCACATTATTGAGAGAAGCTGTAATTCATACTGTATTAATTATTGGATGACATAGTATGTGTTTACTATTTCATTTGTTTTTACTTTCCTAAATATTCATGCTTGCTAGCATTTTATCTGCAGCTCAATTCTATTCTATTCTATTCTATACAGATTATACTTGGTATTACTTTGCCCCTGGAAAGCAGAAACTCGATATATCTTGTCCTTCTTGATTTTTTTTTAAATATTGAAATTCTTTTAAATTTTATTTTAAAGATGTGGGGGGCAATTCAGGGTTAGGAATACAAGTGGTCATCATACAGGTAAAGTTTGGGCCTCCCTTTGGTCCTCACTTTGCCTAGTTTGAGATTAGGTACCTTTATTAATGTTATGTGCCCACTCCCCATCCCCGGCAGTTTCCAGCTACTGCCAATCTCTTTTTTTTTCTTTTTTACTTTTTAAAAAATTTTTTTAAATTTTATTTAAAGATGTGGGGTACAATTCAGGATTAGGTATACACGTAGCCATCATACAGGCAGAGTTTGGGCCTCCCTTTGGTCCCCACTTTGCCTGGTTTGAGATCAGCTACCCTTATTGATGTTGTGTTCCCCCCACCCCATCCCCATACCAGCAATATCCCACTACTGTCAATCCCTTTCTTATAGTATTACATTTATTAACAGCAAAATCAGATTATAAAAGACGTAAGTATAATTTTTTCAAACACCTACGTAGTATTATTTCTCATAAAAATAAAAACGTTGATTATTTTATTGAATTTTAAGACATCTTTTTACATACAATAACTAAGAAAATTTATAACATGTCACCTCTTTTTTTTAAATCAATATTTTTTATTATGATATTGTGGGGTACAGTTAAGGGTTAGGTATACAAATATGCTTCATTCAGGCTCCCTTGTTGATAACAGGTGTCTCCCTGTCCCCAGACAGATGTTTACTACCATTAGTCCCACCCCCCCGATAGTTTCCCAACACTGTCAGTCATTTTCTTATGGTAGTGCGTTGGATGATCAAGGTCCACTATATGAGTGAGAACATGTGATACTCAGATCTTTGTTTCTGTGAGAGGTCACTCAGTATTATAGACTCTAGTTCCATCCAGGTTGCTGCGAAATTCATGATTTTGTTCTTTTTTATGGCTGTGTAGTATTCCATCGTGTATATGTACCACATTTTTTTAATCCAGTCCTCTTTTGATGGGCAGCATGGTTGTTTCCAGGTTCTTGCTATTGTGAACAATGCTGCAATAAACATTCGTGTGCAGGTATCTTTTTTATAGAGTGATTTGAGTTCTTCAGGGTATATTCCCAGTAGGGGGATTGCAGGGTCATATGGGAGGTTGATGTTTAGAGCTTTTAGGAATCGCCACACTCCTTTCCACAGAGGTTGCACTAGTTTACACTTCCACCAACAGTGGAGAAGTGTTCCCTTTTCACCACACCCTCTCTAACAACTGTTATTTTTTGAGTTGTTGATAATTGCCATTCTGACTGGAGTTAGGTGGTATCTCAGTGTGGTTTTGATTTGCACCTCCCTGATGACTAGTGAGGTTGAACATTTCTTCATGTGTCTGTTGGCTGCTCGGATGTCTTCCTTTGTGAGGTGTCTGTTCATATCTTTTGCCCATTTTATAATGGGGTTTGTTTTATTCTTTTCAGCACATTTGAGCTCCTTGTAGATCCAAGATGTTAAGCCTTTGTCAAACCTGGAGTTGGCAAATACTTTTTCCCAGT
Organism: Carlito syrichta; assembly: GCF_000164805.1. Lineage (NCBI taxonomy): Eukaryota > Metazoa > Chordata > Mammalia > Primates > Tarsiidae > Carlito > Carlito syrichta. Next base: position 134,169 of record NW_007231862.1, on the reverse strand, counting down.
CTGTAGGCTGTCTCCTTGCTCTCTTTATGGTTTCTTTGGCTTTGCAGAAGCTTGTCAGTTTAATGAGGTCCCACTTGTCTATCTTATCCCTTATGGCCTGTGGGTTTCGGGTTTTGTTCAGGAATTGAATGCCAGTTCCAATTTCCATGAGGGTATGTCCTTCATTTTCTAAGGTTCTTATGGTTTGAGGTTTTACATTTAGGTCTCTGACCCATTTGGAGTTAATTTTTGTGTATGGGGATAGATAGGGGTCCTGTTTTAATCTTCTGCATATGGTCAACCAGTTTTCCCAGCACCATTTACTGAATAGTTTCTCCTCTCCCCAGTGGTAGGTGGTGGAGGTTTTGTCGAAGATGAGTTGATTGAGAAATTGAGGTTTTGCTTCTGGAATCTCAATTCTATTCCATTTATCTATATGCCTGTTCCTATACCAATACCAAGCTGTTTTGATGATTGTAGCTTTATAGTAAAGTTTGAAGTCTGGTAATGTGATACCTCCTGCTTTTTTTTTTTTTTTTCTTTCTGAGAATTGTCATGGCTATTCTTGGTTGTTTGTGTTTCCATATGAATTCCTGTGTTGCTTTTTCTAGGTCTGAGAAGTATGTTGCTGGTAATTTGATAGGTATTGCATTGAATCTGTAGATTGCCTTAGGTAAGATGGACATCTTCACAATGTTGACTCTTCCAATCCATGAGCATGGGATCTCTTTCTCATAGTATTATAGTAAATGTTCAGGGTTCACTAATGAGTGATATTTTAGCTTTTTTAGAGACAAGGACTGTCATCCAAGTTGGAGTGTGGTGGTGCAATTATAGCTCACTGCAGCCTCAAACTCCTGGGTTCAATTGATCCTCCCATCTCAGCCTCCCACGTAACCGAGAATACAAATGTAAACCATGGCAACTGGCTAAACATTCTTGGATTGATCATCTGGGCCAAGAAAGACAAGGCTAGGAAGCATCCATGTGATCTGCAGTAAGGAAGGACATCACCTTTGTGGATGAATGATTTATGGAATGCTTTGCATCCTCTCATTAGTAAGTTGGCCACATGACAAGGTATACTATAGGAAAGTATAAATTTGCAACTGTTTTCTACCAGCACAATTACATATGGCATTCCATTTTACTTTCAAAAGAAACAATTTGACAATAACTTGAATGATCACTTTATCTATTGTTTAGAGCTTATATGAAAAGAATGGCTGTGTTTGATGGATGTGTATGACATTATATAATGGCATATGAGTTAATGTCATTATATAGATCAGTCTAGCAATTAATATTATGTGAGGAAGAATACAGCGAGCAACTAAGTCCTATTCTTTATTTTTTATATTAGAGTTGTGGGGTATATGTGAGGATTTGCTATATAAGTAAATTGCATGCAGCTGAGGTTTGGGCTTCTAGAGGGCTCTCTCTCCCCCGATAATGGACCTGGTACCTAGTGTGTTGCTGTGTACCCTTCATCCCTCCTCCCTCCCTCTTTTCTCCAGCAGTGTCCACCTATTATATTCACTGTGAGCAAACCTCTTCTCGTCCTGAAACGTAATTTTTCATAAAAATTTTTTTTTGCCATGAAAATACTGACTGAATTTGATTGGTCCTGTGAAGATTATATGGCTAAAGTCACACAGTCAAGTTGTATGCTTGGAATATTGCACACTTAGACTGAGTCAACTTCTCTCTATTGATCGATGTAATTATAAAGTTCAGGAATTGACCCTGTGTTGCCCATATATGAGCAAAGTCAGTCTGCTATGTTTCTGCAGATGGTCTCATGTGCAAATAGAGAAAAAAGATGGCCAAAAAGTTTCTAGATACCAGTTGTTTTCCTTTTGAGTTCTTGTCCAGCATTAGATTAAAGACTTTTATAAGAAAAGTAATGTTTGTCTTGACATGGTCATTAAATTTGATTATAAAAAGATAAAAATTACACAATTAACTTATGCTAAAAAGCAAAAAAAAATTTAAAGAGTGATGGGATAAGGAATGATGAAGACTATTTGACTTTAGTTATACCTCATACCTCTAAAGTAGTGGAATTTATAGTACCAAATATGCGAAGTTCACTGATGTGAAAAGTTTTCCTTTCTAACTGGAAGATAATAAAGACTTCATGTAGAAGTATTTTAATTGACACAAAATAAAATGCAAATGATAAAGAGCAAACTCTGTGGAAAAGGGTAATTCATAACAGTAAGTAAAATGAATAACTAAAAGCCTATAATATGAAAGTTAGTTAATACAGGATTAGAGTTGAAGTTTAAAAACCCTCAGAAGTTATTTTTTGACTAATTATACTCGTGTGTGTGTGTGTGTATTTTCTAAAGGAACACAGAGCTGAATATTTGGTTTTCTTTCTGATTTTGCAATAGATAAATTCAACAAAGTAGTAATCTTTATTTTTACTTTACTTACTATAAACAACCTTAAATACAGTTCTGACACTACCACACTGATAAGCCATTAAATTTAGTTCTATAAATGACACTATCACCATTATCAAATGACTGTTTAGTATTTATTTAACCATTTAAAAAAATAAATTGTCAGGAATATATTTTCTGAGTGTAAATAATATGAAAATTTAACAGAGCTGCCTTCCCCTACTTATAGTATCAACTCCTTACTCCTTATTTGCAAGGTGGAGAATGCTCAAGTTTGGGGATGATCCTCAAAGATCATGTCACTTGGACTTTGTCCTCTTCAGCAAGTTCTGTCCCTTAGCCAAGGCGTCCCTGAGTGCCTCTTTCATGGTTTCGTTCCGCAGGCTGAAGATGAAGGGATTCAGCAGGGGCGTGATGACGCTGGAGAGGATGAAGAGGATCTTGTTGAGGTGCAGGTTGCTCTTCTGCGAGGGGCGGACATAGACAAAGATGGAGATCCCGTAGCCCATGGAGACCACAGTGAAGTGAGAGGCACAGGTGGCAAAGGCTTTGCGCTGGCCTTGGCCTGAGGGTATCTTCAGAATGGTGGAGATGATGTAGACGTAGGAGACCACTGTGAGCGAGAGGGAGCTGATGAGCAGGACAAGGGAGCTGAGGAAGTCCAAGAGCTCAATGGGACGGATGTCAGCACAGGCCAGGTGGAGGAGGGGACCGCTGTCACAGAAGAAGTGATCAATCACATTGGGGCCACAGTATGGCAGTCCTGCCTTAAGGACTGTGGACGGGAGGATGAGTAGAAAGCCTCCCGCCCAGGATAGGATGACTAGACGGACACAGAGTGAGTTGGTCATGATCGTAGGGTACTGAAGGGAGCTGCGGATGGCCACATAGCGGTCATAGGACATGACAGCAAAAAGAATAAACTCAGTGCATCCAGAGAGAAAATAAAAATACAGCTGGGCAAAGCATCTACCAAACGAGATGTTTTTTCTTCCTGGCAGGAACCCTGCCAGCATAGTGGGAACAGCACAGGTTGTGGTTAATATTTCACTGAAAGAGAGATTGCTGAGGAAGAAATACATGGGTGACTGGAGCCTGTAATCCACAAGGATCAGGATAATGATGAGGGTGTTTCCAATGATGGTCACCAAATAGGCCAATAAAAAATTCATGAAGAGGAAGCCCCCAAGGGCTCTGGTGGTTGGTATACCAATAAGAATGATCTCAGTTACCATGGTCCAATTGTTCCTCTCCATGCTGGGTAGAGAATCTCTTCTCTTAGTTGAGTTACGGAAAAGTGATGCATCACTCACTAAAACACAATATTTCAAAGTATACAGCATTAGGGTAATTTTATTTACTTTTTTAGCAAGAATAAACTACATGATTGAAAAATATGATGGGTAACAATTTTTCTCAAAAATCAGATAAAATATATAACATCAATATTTCATGATTATGGAATATAAAGATCAATGTTGCCAATGCAATCTCTATTTATATTTACATTCTTATTTCATGACCTAAATGATGAAAATACAATAACCAATAACCAAAACATACTTATAATCTGTCTATAGGATTATTTGTAAAAAATGCTTTTGTTCAATTTAAAGAGTAGATCTCTCTTCAATAATTAAGTATAACTTAATTTTGTAACTGATTTTTACTGCCAGAAGATCTGGCTTGTGCCACATATTTGGGATATTATCCTGTTAGTAGTAAGCATTAGTTCTAAATCTGTAGGGCACAGATCAACTGAATTCTGCATGTGTCTTCATGTTCAGCTCTTAAGAATGAAGAGCACATTTCAACAAATGCTTGTCATTAAAATGCAGAAAGAAAAATGAATTTGCTTATTATTCTTTAGATACTTAAAGTGGTTACCTCTACAGAATTTAAACTTTTGCTGTCTTATATAAATTTTGCTGTAGTTAATGGAATTTATTCTGGAAAAGGTGATCTTATCAATGGTAAATAAGTCATTACCTAAAGAAAACAGAATAGGTAGAGTATTAAATTAAGGAATGCTTTTTCAGGACAGATTTTTTTAAAACAAACTAATTCATTTTTAATAATGGTTTGACATGTCTCCATAAATGAGTATGGTCACAGTTTCTATCAGGCAGAAATGTTTGAGGCAATACTTCTCAACACAGAAGTTGGGTCCAGGATTAATTTCACATTGTATAATTTTTCAAGAAATTGACAGAATGAGCACACAGAGAAACCTCTAAATTTGAAGATGATGTTAAAAGGTTTATAAATTTAAAAGTGTATTTAGAAATATTAACAATAATATGAAGTTTGACAGGGCAGAAATATATCAATGTAGATGCTTATATCATTAGATGACATATGTGTAAAAAACAATAAGCAAATTTTTGGGAAATAAAGGAAAAATAGAAAAGAACAAAGAAACATTTCAAACTAATGAATCAGAAAATGGAAAGCAAATATATCAATTGTATAAAGATTAAAAGTGTTAAGTTCACTTACTTTTACTACCATATTGAAATACAAAAAAAATTTGATTGCATTGATTTTTATAAGAAACAGATACAAATGAAACAAAAAAGTTTTAAGATGGCTTGAATAGGTAAGGAAATGAAAATTTAAAAAAGAATGAAAGCAGGTATCAAATACACATATCAGACAAATTAGAATGAAAGGTAAAAAAACTAATGACAAAAAACAAGGAAAGAAATTTGATATTGTAGAAAGAAAAATTTCTAATGAAGATACACATATCACACATTTATTAGGCAAGTGAGATTACGTCATGATTGTTGAAGTCAATGCTAAAAACACATGGAATGATGGAAAATAATGAAATAGTAATAAAATAATTTGACACAGGCTTTCCATGCTTTATGGTAAACAGAACAAAAAGCAAACAACATTAAGACAATATTAATATTAATGACATCAATCGCTTAAAATTAAATTATGGAAATATACCCAGTGTTATGAGTGAGAAGATATTCAATGAATCAATGGAAAAAATATTCTATTATTTGTAATCAATATTGAAAATTTAAAATTTCAGTAAAATATGTTAACATATACATTGCAATTACAATCAAATATCAGTATTAATTTTAAAAATAAAATTAGTCAGAATAAATTAAATGCAATCTTGTAGAGTAGCTAGTATAGTTTGAAATCTGCCAACTATTATAAAATGATCTTAAACTACAGTAATTTAAGATAGATATCCATAACTTCATGAAGACATTTTTAACATATTTTATCCTACTTGTGGTGGAAATTGAAAGAATGAAAAATTTCAACTCACACAAAATGATGTTCCAGTGAAGTGTATGTTGTCATGTATCAGCTGCCTTAGAAGTTGGAATTGAAGATATAGCTGTGGAGATAGTATAAGGAAAAATAAAATGAAAAGCAGGGCAACCTCTCAGGTCCCCTCCCACTGTGGGTGCTTTTCTGTTCTCTCAATAAATCCTGCTTTCTTAAAAATGAAAAGAAAAGCAGATATCAGACTCTGAAATATGCCCCATGGTGTTAAGTCAATGCCCTTGATAATGTTACTGGATTAGAGGGTTGAGACAAAGAGAGAAAAATAGAGACAGAGACAAAAGGAAGGACTGACACGTTGATTCCAGAAAGTTTTGTGGAATAAAAGCTATTGGAATAATGTCAATTCGTAGAGTTAAGGAAATTAATGAAAAAGATTGATGACTACAGAAAACAAGAATTGGTTTTTGTTATGAAACAGGCATTGATGGAATTCTTCTACTCACTATAGATCACTCTTTTGGATTTTTTAAGATAAATGTTCAAAAAAATGTATTGAACTTTCAAGACTGTGCAACATTCCCTACTATCTAGTTCTCAAAGAGTTCACACACATCTGTTATGGATTGAGGTCATTTTCTCTTCAGGACCAAGGGTCTTGCAATTACTTAGGAAAAATGACAAATACGTTTCCAGGTACTTTTTCTAGGACATTCAACTTTTTTTCTTAACAATTCCTCATCTTCCTTGATGTCTCTCATGACCAACAGAAATTTCTTAGTTTTGGGGGAATAGCAAGAGAATGCCCCAATATTGATTCACTTTTTTTCTTCCTTTGGAATTGGGCATCATATTGCAGAGGGTGAGGTTTTAATAGGAACTGCTCAGCCCAGGTCCATTCTGAGGCTGGACTACTGCTAAGTTAACACAGGACAATTCTACAGCACTCACCTGAAAGTATGTCTCACAGAGTAACAAGACTTTAAAATCAGCTTGGCCTCCTCCAGGGGGAACCCCACTCAGTAGGGAAAAATAACTTTCTTTTTTCTTACTCTATATATTTTGCTTTGTAAACTCATTAATGAACTGTCCATACACACATAGGGAAAATACTTGCAAATGTGTGTAACTATCTATCATCTACATGCCTGCCTGCTTGCCTATCTACCTGCCTACCTACCAACCATCTGTCACTTATCTGTTTTGCATGTTTGTATATAATCCATAACCAGGCAATGCCTCAGAGCTGCAGATAGCTGTGCTCCATTGTTGAGGAGAAATTAACTGTCACTGCTCTTTCTTAGTAGTTAACACAATGGGTGTGAAGAATTATTTCACAGACATAGATCCAGGGATGTAAAATTCCAAGATCCACCACAGACCTACTGCTCACAGTTGAGTATGCTATGTCCTAACTAACAATTTCGCCTGGAATATGTGAGGGGACTAAAGTCCACTATTCCCCCCAACTCTCAAGCCGGCTAGCTGATGCCTCAGAATTAGGGCACTGAATCTTTTATTAAAGAACTGTTCTCAAAAGGACATTTTTTTTGCAATTTTTCTCTCACACAAGGCATTAAAAAAAAATTCTATGAAACTTCTTATGCACTACCCATAACCTTGTCTGCCTAATATCGATATAGTCCTGCTGTTTTCTAAAAAGTTTTTTTTAAAAGCTTTATTCCATTTGTAACCAATCACAATTGAGTCACACACAAAAAACGACTTTTTTGTTATCTATAGCAACGTTTTGTTTTTGCTTGTGTACTTTCTTTTTTCTGTATTGCCTACGTACTCTTACTTTTCTTTATATAATATAACTTACTCTTCACTTCAACATTTTTTTTAAAGTTGTTTCTGTTTGTAAATATAATTATTCATCACCTATTTTAGGTTCCTTTACTAGTTTATACAAACACACATCTATTTTTAGCATTTGGGACAAATGTTTCATGCCTTTCTCCTTTATATTTAACTATGAATTTGTTGAGTCAATTTATTTAGAGTAACTTTTTTATTTTACATAGTGATTGTACAATTTATGGGATATGTGTGATATTTTGATACATTTATGCAATGTGTAATGACTAAATCAAGGTTTTAGGATATCCATCACCTTCAATATCTATCATTTCTTTGTGTTGGGAAGATCTCAAGTCTTCTAGCTATTTTGAAACATACAGTATATTGTTAACTATAGTCACCCTTTTGTGCCGTGAAACACTTATTCCTTCTAAGTGGCTGTGTGCTCGCATCCATTGATCACCTTTAGCTGTATGCTGGCACCCATTAACTAAATTTCTTTATCCAAACCACACCCACTACCATTCCCAGCCTCTAGTAACTCATTCCACTCTACTTCCATGGCATTAACTTTTTTATCTTTCACATATGAGTGAGAATATGTAATATTTGTCTTTCTATTTCTGACTTATTTCATAGTAATCTCTAGTCCAATCCATGTTGCTGCAAATGACAGGATTTTATTATATTTTTGATAAATGGTATTATATTGTATACATATACCACATTTTGTTTATTTGTTGACAGTCACTTGTGTTGATTCCATATCTTTTTTTAAGTGAGAAAGTAGGATTTATTGAGAGGAGAGAAAAGCTTCCACAGTGGGAGAGGACCTAAGAGGGTTGCCTGATTCCATATCTTGACTATTGGAAATAATCCTGCAATAAACAGGGGAGTGCAGGTATCTTTTTGATATACTGACTTCCTTTCCCCTCCTTTTTTTTTTTTTGAGACATTTACCTAGCAGTGGGATTCCTGGATTGAATGGTAGTTCTATTTGTAGTTTTATGAGAAATCCTCATACTGTTTTTCATAGTGGCTATACTAATTTACAACCTCACAACAGTATAGAAAGTTTTTTTTTCTCCACATCCTCATAAGCATTCACCATTGCCTATCTTTTAAGTAAAAGCCATTTTGACTGAGATGAGATGATATATCTTTGTCATTTTGATTTGCATTTCTCTGATGAAATTTCTCTGACAGAATCTCATTTTTGACACATCAGCATTTAGAAGACTGGCACGTGGTATGTGGTTAAATACTTAATAGGTGGATAAATTTAGTGATTAAATTAATTTTAAGTTAATTAAAGAAAAATAAAGAGAAGAATATGATCTGTTCATTTGTTAGTATTCTTATGTATCAACAAAATAAATGACTACTTTGTATCTTAGATTGGAAAACTGAATTCTGTATTATTTAAAGATCTCATCCACGGAGTGAGTATGGAGTTTAAAATTTGGGTAAATGTTAACTGAAATCTATTCAGTAATAACTTATATAAAAACTAAAATAATGAGTCTAATGGGAAATATTTAAAAAGGAAAATTGCATGCAATATCTATTTTGAGGGGATTTTCATAAATATACTTTCTACTGAGTCAAGAAAGAAGTCACATTTAAGAAAATGTGGGGCATAAAATTTTTCTCATTAGTTTTTGCCCTGCTTATAATACCCAGTTTAATCCCTTATTGGTTTCCAGGGACTTCAGTTTCATCTCGACATAACTCAATGCAGTCTTCATCTATCAACAGAACATTCTATAATTTATTCAGTCCATGCTGAATCCTTCCATCTCCAACTTTCTACTGTTCCAAATATTAAAATCACACAATTAACAATTTGGTAGGGGCTATCCTACATTGTTTATTTCATGTGTATTACTTGTAACTGTGGAAATAAATTTTAAATCAGTTAAAGATAGAAGTCAGATTTAACATTTCCTAAGTACTACTTACAATGCCCTTCAGAGAGCAGAAGTAAAATGTGTGTACAAAAATTAGCATAATGTCTGCCAAATGTCTTTTTGAAATAAGTTAAGTGATTATGACACAAATTTAAATAAAAAAAATTAAACAGTTTATTAAAAAAATCATTAGCCTGTAATTCCACGCTTTGGGAGGCTGAGGTGAGTGGACTGCCTGAGCCCGCGGGTTCGAGACCCGCCTGGGCAAGTTGGCAAGACCGCATCTCTACAATAAATCAAAAAATTGGCTGGGCGTGGTAGCGGACGCCTGTAATTCCAGCTACTTGGAAGGCTGAGGCGGAAGGATTGCCGGAGCCCAGCAGGTCGAGGCTGTGGTCGCCGGGAGTGACCATTGCACTCCAGTCTGGGTGAGAGAGTGAGACAAAAAAAAAAAAATCATTAGAACTACATAAAACAAAATTTTATTCATTTTTAACTTTTATTTATCTTTTTTATAGTAGTAAAAATGAGATTGACCTGTTTAACAAGTTTATAAGTGTATAGTAGTGTATTATTAACCATAAGCACAATGTTGTGTAAAAAATCTCTAGAACTTTTTCATATTGCATAACTGAAACTCAATTTAACAGCGACTGCCCATTTTCCCTTCCTTCCAGTCCATGGGAACCACCTTTCTACTTTCTGTTTCTATAAGTTTTACTACTTTAGTTACCTCATATAAATGGAATCGTGCAGTATTTGACTTTTTGTGACTGGCTTATTTCACTCAGCATAATATCCCCAAAAGTCATTCACGTTATAGCATATGACAGAATTTTCGTCTTTTTAAAGTTTTATTTGATTTTTAATTGGCAGATAATACTTGTATATATATTTATGAAGCACAATGTGATGCTTTGATACATCTAAACATTATAAAATGATCAAAGCACATTAATTAGCATATCTATCACCTCAAATATCATTCAGTTGTGGTGACAACATCTAAAATTCTCTTTTTTAGTTATTTTGAAATGTACACAGCATTATTATTATAAGATATAGTCATCATGCTTCAGTAGAACTCCAGAACTTATTTCTTTTCTATTGCTGTGAAACTTTGGACCCCCTGACCAAATGTCTCCTCTTTACTTAGTTTTCCTGCTCCCAGCTTCTGATCATCACCATTCTATTCTCTACTTCTATGAGTTAAACTTTTTTAGATTTCGCACATAAACGTTAGCTAATATAGTACTTGTTTCTTTGGGCTTTGCTTATTTTACTTGCCATAATGTCTTCTAGGTTCATTGCAAATGACAGAAGTTCTTGTTTGTTTTTTAAGGATGAATTATATATATATATTTACACACACACTAGTATATACTATATATATATGTTTTAAATCTATCAATCTACTGATAAACAAATTATAAAAACTATAACTTTAAAATTTTAATTGACATAACTATAGTAATGACCATTCAATTTTTCACCTATATAGATAATTAGTTTTAAGTACTAATTGTATACAGATATATTCTATGCTTTGATCTTTAACTTACAGTACAAATATATTTTCAATGTACTTAACCATATTATTCCAAATTATTTATTCATATATTAAAAAATCACTTAAGATAATGTGTTACAGATAATGTTACTCTGATATGGGCATTTTACAGTATTATTTCTTCTAATCCATGAGAATGGCATGTCTTTCCACTTGTTTGTGTCTTCTTCAATTTCTTTCATTAGTGCTTTATACTTATCAGGGTAAAACTATTTTACCTTCTTGGTTAAGTTTATTCCTAAGTATTTTATTTTTGGCTGCTATTATAAATGGCTTAATTGCTTAATTTCATTTTTTAGACAGTTCATTGTTAGTGTATAACACTGTTATTATATGAAAAAACTTAAGATTAGAGTCACTGGTGTAATACAAAAAAATATGATAGTGATAGTGTTAGGCGTATAAATACTGGGAAACTTCAGATGAGGAATGGGAACCCTGGCATATCACTGAAAAACATTCAATAGTTTCTAATTATTTTTCTACTGCCCTCACTCTTTGTAAGTATTTTCCTAATAGATTATCAGGACTCCATTCCTCATAGAAGATTCCCTATGTTATATTTCTGACTCATTTATTATCAGCAGTTTGTCCTTATTTACTACTGTGCCAATTTCTCATCAGAATGTTTTTCATGTAATACAAGCATTCCCTTTCCTCTGCAGAAATTTTCCTTTATTATACCACTGTACCCAATTCTCATCAGAATTTTCCACATACGACAATATCCCCATTCCCCACCAGATATTACACTAGAGTTGTCTCATATTATATGAATACCCTTCCTCCTAGACATCAAAAGCACAGGCAACAAAAGCAAAAATAGACAAATGGGATTGCATCAAACTAAATACACACATATATATATGTATATATATATATATGTACAGCAAATACAACGATCAACAACATGAAAAGGAAACCTATAGAATGGGAGAAATATTTGCAAACCTATAAAGAAGTAATATCCAAAAATATATGAGGAGCTCATACAACGTGATAGCAATAATAATAATAATTAATGATAATAAAATTATTTTAAAATGGACAAAAGACCTTAGTAGAGTTTTCTTAAACAGGGCATGTAAATAACCAACAGGTACATGAGAACATGTTCAACATCACTAATCATTAGTAAAATTCAAATCAAAACCACATTGAGATATCACCTCACACTTGTCAGGATGTCTATTATCAAAAAAACAAAAACCAAAACCAAAAGATAACAAGTGTTGATGAGTATTTTCAGACTGGGGAATCATTATATGCTGCTGTTAGAAATGTAAATTGGTACAGCTGCCATAGAAGGTAGTATGGCGTTTCCTCAAAAATTAAAAGTTAGAGCTATCATATGACCCAGTAATCTCACTTCTGAATTTATATATACGATATGGAAATCAATGTGTGGAAGAGATGTCTGCACTGTAATGTTCATTTGTTCATTCTTCTAGTGTCATTCATAGTAACCAAGATATGTAAACAATATGTGTCTATTGACAGACACATGCATAAAGAAAATGTTACATATATATGTATATATAAATACATATACACACACATATTATTCAGCCTTAATAAAGATAGAAATCCTGCCTATGACCCTGGAGGGCATTATACTACATGAAATAACCTGGATATAGAAAGACAAGTTCAATCTTATATCACTTATGTGGGAAATCTAAAAAAAAGAAAATAGCTAATATTTAAAGAGAATAGAATGGTAGCTACCGGCAGCTGGAGGTTGAGGAAAAGGAAGATGTTGCTGACATTGTACAAGCGTTAGATTAAAAAGATGAACAAGTGCTACAGATTTAATATGCAATTTGGTAATTATAGTTAATAATTAAGTCAAAGACTTCAATTGCATTTGAAGAGAAGTTATCCACATTTATTAGATACACACATTGTTGTAAAATCATTTTTTTACTTAAACCAGTCATTCACTGAAAAGAAATACATTTTCAGAATGGAGCTCGTATATTTATTGAATCAAATGACAGCTAGCTTGTTTATAGATAAATACAATTCTCACCTAAAAAAATTTAGCCGATGTTACACCAAAAAAGAATTAATCTTGTATTTTAGATTCATCATCCTTGTGGTCTTAAACATTTCTCTTGGGAAAGCAAAGTTCTTTACATTTCTTGGCGTCTCAGAGGAACAAACTCCTTAAAGTTTCATAAACACTTTCACAGTGAGCGAAAACTTGGCTCTTTCCCACCCAGTCAGTTCCCTGTGGGCATGTAGCTGAGAAGTTGCTTTTAAGGATGTGCTGGTCTCTAAAAGTCTTTCTTCTTAGAGTCCCCTATGCTGTTGAATTTTCCTGTGCTCATTTGTTCATCACCACAAGGGGTCAGGACTAAACAGTTCCTATGGAAGCCCTATCTCCCAGGCCCTAAATCTCAGGTACAAATGGAAAAGGAAAGAAGCAGTGCAAAGATGGATGTTTATTTTGCTTTTTCTTCATCTAACACACTTCTACTGGACAAACACACTTCTACTGCACACTTCTAAAGGCCACTTCTTGTAAGATAAAACTATGGGGTGATAGGGAAATTGTTCTGTCATTGCAGACCTACTAGAGGCACTGCCTATGTGATAGAATGTCTACTGAAGAAAATGTGCATCCATGGCTGATGCCTCTGGTTTACTTGAAGGTGAGATGCTAGAGAAGTTAGGAGAATGTTGTATGATCAGATCTTTATTTGAAAATTTGTTTTAAGCAAGTCAGAATAGATTTTTAAAATGACAAACACATATTCTTACATATCTTTCTTTAGGACTTCATATATTGCCTCATGTTTGCTGTGTCCACTTTTACTTGTTGTTTTCTTTAACTTTCACTAAAACACTCTATGTCCAGGTTGAACTCAAAGTACCTTCAACAAACAGTAGTTCAAAGTCTCTCTCTTTCTCTCACTCCCTCCCCCCTCACCCTTCCATCTCTCCTTTCCTCTCTTTCTAGTATACCCACGTTGCCAGGAATAGACTATCAAGAACACTCCCTCACCTGCTCTGATCACTAAAAAAAGGTTAAATATGTATTTCATAGCCTGGATCTTAGGTCTACTTAACAGATATCTTCCTGTAATGCTCTTGTGTATAATGTCTCCTGATTCAAAATTCTTAAAGGGAATTTGTGGATTATAGACAGAGTATGCTGCATTTGAATATCCTTTTGTGGCAACTGAACTACTTCTTTTACAGCTACTCCAATGAGCTAAATAAAAATGCTATGTGTGCTTTTTATAAATTTTTGCACTTTTATCTCAAGTTGCTTTACTTCAAATAATAATTTATAATATTTAATAGTGTAAAATAGTATCATTTTATTCAAAAATACATTATTTGAAATTTAAATCATATTACTTTGTAAAATTAAGCTCTTTACAAATTGGATTTTAAAGTTTTAGCTATTTGTCAAATAAAAACCATTTTGAATATTAAATAGAATTGCATCCTATATATAAATAACCTGGCAATATTTATTTCAATCATAGAATATGACTTGCATTTCATTACTCTAATTGTGGTAATATTTCTAAATATTTACTTCAATAATTTTTACATATAATTTATAGATGATTTTGTTGTTTCTGAAAAATAAATATAGAAAATATTTATTTCTGCTTATATTTATTAAATTACCTGTCTTAAATTTGGTGTGATCTTTTATGTCTTATAGTATTATGATATTTTTATCGTACTGGAAATTTCAGCATTTCCCAATATGGGTCTTGCTTTTTATCTAATTTTGTCTGCTTTCCATTGAATAATAATTACTTTTCTGTTTACTTAACTATTCAATTTTTAATTTTTTACAGGTGTTTCACAGCATATTTATAGCAATGTTTATTTTTAAAAGTCTTCTAAGGCTTTATATTTTGTGTATATTTCTGCCAAATTTGTAGAGTTTTGTATTTCAAATCTGAGATGCAATTCTTATTGCTGTGGATTTATGATTATTATTTTCAATTTTTTGTTTGTTTTTTTCATTTGTTACTGCATATGAATAGTTGCACCTTTGACTTAACCCTGGAGCCCTGAGCCCTCTGTGAGAGATTTTACCATCTCAGAAAGCCTCGCTTCTACAAGGAAGACACTGAAAATAGACTGTTATTATATCTACAAATACTAATTAAATCTTTTACTGATAAATGTATCAAAACACATACTTGATACATTTAAAAATATATTGTTACATGTATAAAATATAGGACTGAAAATATACATGCCCCTCCAAAAATTTATGAATGACAAAAAGGAAAGATGAATTGAAAGACATTGAATTTTATATATCTTTACATGGATTTTTGTAGGAAATAATGTATTCAGCCATAATTTCAAGCATGTTACTCAATTTTGGTAGAAACAAAAGAATGACTAAAATAATTTATTCTCAATTTCTCTGAATTTTATAATCTGGTGAATGAAACATTTTATTTATTTAGAACTCTATTTACAGTGACAGATGACATAAAATATGGAAAGGGGAAATTGGACCATGGTGACTGAATTTATTCTTGTGGGTATATCAACTAGCAGAGCCTTTGGAGGCTTCCTCTTCATGAATTTTTTATTGGCCTATTTGGTGACCATCATTGGAAACACCCTCATCATTATCCTGATCCTTGTGGATTACAGGCTCCAGTCACCTATGTATTTCTTCCTCAGCAATCTCTCTTTCAGTGAAATATTAACCACAACCTGTGCTGTTCCCACTATGCTGGCAGGGTTCCTGCCAGGAAGAAAAACATCTCGTTTGGTAGATGCTTTGCCCAGCTGTATTTT
>NW_007231862.1:88621-118427 GCF_000164805.1 Carlito syrichta | reverse complement strand
CCATCCGCAGCTCCCTTCAGTACCCTACGATCATGACCAACTCACTCTGTGTCCGTCTAGTCATCCTATCCTGGGCGGGAGGCTTTCTACTCATCCTCCCGTCCACAGTCCTTAAGGCAGGACTGCCATACTGTGGCCCCAATGTGATTGATCACTTCTTCTGTGACAGCGGTCCCCTCCTCCACCTGGCCTGTGCTGACATCCGTCCCATTGAGCTCTTGGACTTCCTCAGCTCCCTTGTCCTGCTCATCAGCTCCCTCTCGCTCACAGTGGTCTCCTACGTCTACATCATCTCCACCATTCTGAAGATACCCTCAGGCCAAGGCCAGCGCAAAGCCTTTGCCACCTGTGCCTCTCACTTCACTGTGGTCTCTATGGCCTACGGGATCTCCATCTTTGTCTATGTCTGCCCCTCGCAGAAGAGCAACCTGCACCTCAACAAGATCCTCTTCATCCTCTCCAGCGTCATCACGCCCCTGCTGAATCCCTTCATCTTCAGCCTGCAGAACGAAACCATGAAAGAGACACTGAGGGACATCTTGGCCAAGGGACAAAATCTGCTCAAGGGGATGAGGTCTAAATGGCAACACTTTGAAAATCATTTCAATGTTGGGTATCTTCAGTTTTACAAATAGCAATTCTAGCAATATCTTATGGTATTTGTAAATGAATACATCATCTAAGTTTTGAAAATATCTCCAGTTTTCATAATACAATCTACTGGTTTCATATGCAACTTAGAATTCATAAATTATGTTTCATTAATGAACATTTTTATTGTAGGTGGTAAGAGAAGGTGGTGATGCGTAGCAGTCTGTTTATATGTATATGTTGTTGGTCCATCTCTGTCGATTGTGGAGCATCTCTACTCTCAACATACACAGACATACAACAATTCAACCTTAAAATTTAATTTGAGAAGTTGTATTATAAACTTAAACTTTTTCTTACTTTGAATATAAATACCTGATTGTTTTTTATCATTTCCATTTATTTTTGCTTATGATAGTTACTGTTTTGATTAGCAGATAGAAATTGTCTGAATTAAGGGCTTATCACATTTTTGTATTTTGATTTGTTTCCAGTCTTCTGCAGTTTTTTTTAAAAAAATGCAGTTACTTTAAAATTTAGTATTAGGGTCATTTAGAAAAATTAAATATCAATATTTATAATGAGAGAGAATGTGAATCAGTAGATAACTGGAGAAAAAGAAAAAGTAAATAAGATCAGATGCCGTGACTCAAGCCTGTAATCCCAGTGCTTTGGGAGGCCGAGGCAAGAGGATTGCCTGAGCACAGGGGTTCGAGACCAGCCTGGGTAATTTTGTGAGACCTCCTCTCCACAGTAAAACAAAAAATAAGCCATTTGTGATAGTGTGCACCTGTAGTTCCAGCTATTTGGAAGGATGAGGCAGAAGGACAGCCTGAGCCTAGCAGGTTGAGGTTGCAGTGGTCATGAGCATGCCACTGCTCCCCAGACTGGACAACAAAGTGAAACTCCAACTCAGAAAAATGCAAATTAAAAAAATGGATTTGTTAAGAACAACAGGGAGAACATTTTTGTATGCCAGAAAATCACTTGGAGGGTGGTAATATCAGTAATAATATTTTAGAACAAACATGCTGAGATATTAGCTTTGGGAAACATAGTGCACATAAAAGCTGCTGATAAAGATAACAGAAAAATGGAAAACTCAATGTGCAAGGAAATTAATATAAATCATATGAGCTGAAAGTTTAAAGAAATGACAATAAAGGAAAAATTGGCAGTAACCTGGGTAGCCCTATCACAATGTGACATGTTCTAACCAAAGTATAATTATAGTCCCACCTTAAGAGAATTCATGAAAATATAAAATAAAACAAATATCCAAGAATATTATTATAAAATCAGCAATATCAATGTACAATCTAGTCTAGCTGCTATAAATTAAAACTCAAGATAAAATTTGCAAAGAACCATTTAAATAATGACCTATTGGATTCTGGAGAGAAAGATTAAAATTAATTACTGAATTTTCATCAAAAACAATGGTAAGCAGATGATAATGGAAAGACATATTTTAAGGACTGAAAAGTTAAAAATACACATACATAAATCTCTGGAAATCAAATAGCTATACCTTTTCAAAATTATGATGGAATAAGGACTTTTATGATTATAGCAAAAACAAAAAATGGAAGTATTTGTCACATAGATGACGACTAGGTTCAAGGGAATCTAAAAGATAATGGAAAATTGGGTCAGTTAAATGCAACAAAATACACTGGAAATAGCTATCAAGTTAGTACGTATGAAAGATTGCTTTCTTTTTATTTGTAATTTAAATACACAACAGATTGCTTAAAGCATAATCATAAACAGCATAAAAACCTGTAATTTAGAATAAATAATAGTAATACATATGACAAAAATTAACTAATGGCTCTGAAATGGTTGTGAAATAGAAAACATAAATATAAAGTAGAAAGTGGGATGTAGGAAGTGGGAGTCTAGAAACTTTACTGTTGTTTTCAAAAGGGAGAAGAGGAAGACAGAAATATAGAATGTATAGTATAGTGGTACAGCAGTACAATATTGACTTTTATAGACTTAGGTATATTAAAATATTCATCATTAGCCCTAAAGTTAGTACCAACAAAAATAGTAATAGCAGAATGTATTATACCTAACAAATCAATAGAAGAAATTAACTGCAGTAATATTTTTTTTTTGAGTTGGAGTCTCACTTTGTCGCCTAGGCTGGAGTGCAGTGGCACGCTCATGGCCATCCCAGCATCAACCAGCTGGGCTCATGCGATCCTTTCGCCTCAGCCTTCCAAGTAGCTAGAACTACAGGCATGTGCTACCATGCCCGGTTAATTTTTTAATTTATTGTAGGAATGAGGTCTTGCCAAGTTGCCCAGACTGGTCTTAAACCCATGGGTTTAGTCAGTCCTCTCACCTTGGCCTCCCAAAGTTCTGGGATTACAGTTGTGAGCCACTGCGCCTGACCTAAAGTAATATCTTAACAACAACAACACAGAGAGAGGATAGGGTAAATTGAGGAGCAAAAGCAATCACAATGAATTGAAAACAAATAACATAGACTAAATACTCAGGTGTGGTGGCACGTGCCTGTACTCCCAGCTACTCGAGAAGTTAAAAAAAAAAAAACAACAAACCTCACCGAATGAGGAATTTTATTAAATATGACTAGACTAAACAGCACCAAATAAAAACATAGGTAAACAGAATTTAAAAAAGAAATCTGTTCACACTGTCTTCAAAAGACACATTCTGAAGCCACAGTTATAAGGTAAAGGAATGGAACAAAGAAGATGTACCATGTCTACAGTAAGCAGAGAATGCTGGAATAACCAACAATATTGATCAAATGCATTTTAAGGTGACGACTACTACAAGAAATCATCAAGTGAATTATGTAATGGGAAATGGAGAGAATCACAGGGAGGGTATAACGTGAAATTAAACTTACAAACATTAAGTTATGTATATATGTTATAGAGCATCAAATTTCACAAAGCAAAACCTGAAACACCTATGAGGTAAACACACTAACACACAATCATAGTCAGAGATTTTAAATCCTCTCTCTCAGCAATCAATAATTACTGAGTAATGACTGAATAATTATCAATAAAATATCAGCAAGCATATAGAATTTCTATTCAATCTACTTGACCTAGTCAAATATTAACACAACACACTATCTTTTGGAATACACACTCATTTATTATTAAAATCCATATGGAAGTTCCTCAAGATAAACCAAATGCTGACCCATAAAATTATTATCCACATAGTTTAAAAAAAAAAATGTTCTCTGACCACAAAAAAAATTAAATTAGAGTTCAGTGAAAAAATAATATTTATTACACAAATAATTGGGAATTCACATCTCTAAAAACCTTGAGTTTAAGAAGAAATCAAGACAAAAATAAAAAAGTATCTTGAACATATTTTATTAGTGAAAATAAAGGCACCCCATGTAATTGTGGCATGCATCTAAAGCAGTGCTTAGTGAAGGAGTGACACCAGCAAGAGAATAGTAGGCACCTGACCCTTCCTCCACTCATGTATGTGTCAAATAAACTTGTATTTCCAGATCAGTTCCCACGGAGAGAAAGTTAGCAACCAGGTGAGAGGCTCCAAAGCCTTGGGCAACTGAGAAAACATTCACATCGAATGATAGAGAATCACTGGGGCATGGACCTTTCCCAGGGCACCGCACCACACATCAGGAAAGGAATACCCAATACTCAGTTTCTTCCTGTGGAGAGGAAGGTTTGGACCTCAGGCTACCACACTAATGTTAAAGTTCTTCCAGAGTTTGGCTCTTACTTTGCCAACTCTGAGAATAAAGGGGAATGGGCATACACAAGTCTCTTCAGACTGTAGGAAAAAAAAGAGGCAGTTTGATGTAGGTGTGCAAGCAGTTCTAGGGAGTTCCTCTTTCTCCCCAGAAGGGGTTTATAACATACTCTTCTAGTAGCTTCTATTTTGCATAGGGGAGTTCAAATTGTAGGCTTCTGGAAGTTTGAGGAAAACATCAGCGTTTCCAGTTCTTCTTCCTGGCTTGACTCAGAGATAACTCCAGGTTCATGAATCTGTTTTGGGAAGGAGGTGGCCCACCACACATCAAGTGCTCCCAAGTGCTACAGCTTTTGCCTGAGGTACTGCATCAGAAATTTTCTAGCTTTGGATGCAGAAGGCATGTGAGAGTCTCCCTTCTGATAGTTTTAGTTTCTCTTTGACATACTGAATTCAAAACTTTCAAGTAAATACCTAAAAGTGGAATTGATGCATCATATGGTAATTCAATTAATTTTCTGAGGAGACCCCATGCTGTTTTCCATAATGGTTGAACTAATTTACATTTCCACCAACAATGTATGAAGGTCACCCTCTCTACATAGCCTCACCAACACTTAACTTGTGGTTTTTTTTGTTTTTTTTTTAAATAATAGCCATTCTTACAGGTATGAGTTGATAATATCATTGTGATCTGAGCCTGAGCCATATAGGCTGGCCTTGCTCTAGGCTGACCTGGAACCTGGGGTAGGCTTGGAGCCTGAGTCCATAGGAGACTGCCTAGAGTTTGGGGTCAGCAGGTCTGGCCTGGTACTAGTCTGGAGATTGTATCTATGTATATTGGGCTGAATGCTGGGTTTTTAAGTGCCAGCATGGATTCAAGGAATTCAGAGACTGGAGGTGCTGGGGTAAACTTGGTCTTGAGTCAAGAGGGGCTAGCCTGGAGCTGGGGTTTGGAGGAGCTGGCCTGGCACTGGGGAGGTATAGAAAGCTGGTCCTGCAGGTCTCAGTCAGGGCTGTGGGTTTTGACCTGGAGTCTAGGACTATGGAAGCCAACCAGGAGCCTAAGACTGTAGGAACCAACTTAGAGCTTTGATGGGCCTGAAGGTTGGTTTACAAGTTCCAGTCCAGAGTTCATTGCTGCAGGCACTGACTTGGCACTTGAGAAGTCCAAGATCTGATATTACAAAGGCCTGCTTGGTGGTGGAGTATGCCTACAGATTGAGTCCTTGGGGACTGGACTGATAATAGGCTGAATCCCAGGGCTACTGGGGTTGGTTTGGTTTTGGTTGAGGCAAGGTAGTTGAATCTGTGTGACCAGCATAGAGATTGGGACCACAGGGCCTGGCCTGGTGCCAGGGAAGACTTGTTAGCTCAGTCTGTGGGTATTGGTGAGGAGTCTGGGGCTATGGAGAATGCCTGTTGATGGATTTTACTGGGTAGGTCCTGTATAGAAGTCCAAGACAAAGTCCAATGGTCACTTCTCTCTCCTTCCTCCATGCAGATTGTACCTCCCTCTATGATGTGCAGACCAAAGTTGAAGAAAGGATCATATGTGAAATATAAAACTGCTCTTCCTACACTCTTCAATGTACCTTTTCTTATTTCTGTGCTACACCCATGTGTCGTAGTCTCTCATCTGCTATATTGTCATGTGTTTATTTTTTATCTCTTGTGAAGGAAATTTTGTGCATGGATAGCTGTGTAAGCTGATGTTTCTGTGAAGGATGGGCACAGGAAGTCCTATTCTGCCATCTTGCTGATATCATTCATTCTAAAAGTTTTTATTTAACATAATTTTTCCTTCTCTAATTATCTTCCTTTCTTTTTGTAAATCCTAATTTCTGACTTATATAAATTTCCTCTTCTCAGAGAATTGTTCTTTAATATTTCTTGCCAGGCGGATCTACTGTAAACAAATTTCATCAATGTTTGATTATCTGAGATAGTCTTCATTTCTCCTTTACTTCTGAAGGATTATTTTACAAGAGGCAGATTTTCAGGTTGGTGTTTTCTTGAAACTATTTTTAACTTGAATAAATGTAAGAGGTACAGTTGCAGTTTTGCCCCAGGAAGATATCACATAGTGGTGAAGTCTGGACTTTCAGTGTACTCATCACCCAAATAATGTACATTGTAGTCATTAAGTAATTTCTCATCCTTCATGATAGTTAATTCCACTCTCTTCTTGTTTTTATTATTTCTGAGAAAATGTCTGATGCAATACTTATCTTTACTTCCCCAAATGTAAGTTTCCCCTTCCACTCTCGCTTCTTTCAAGGATTTTTTAATCTTTGATTTTATGAAGTTTGTATATGCTATGCCCTGGTGCACATTTCTTTTTTGGCATTTATCCTGCTTGGTTTTCTCTGAGCTTCTTTAATCTGTGGCTTGATGTTTGAAATTAATTTTGATGAATTTCCAAATGTTATTGGTTCAAATTTATTTTTTCTGTTTCTCCTTCTTCTAGAAATTATAAATTGTACCTTTGTACTTTTTTCAATAGTTTTTCAATAGTTTTTCAATAGTTTCTTCTTTTTTTTCAATTGTTTTTCTCTTTGCTTTTCAGTTTTGGAAGTTTCTAGCGAGTTATACTCAACCTTGAAAATTCTTTCCTCCAACGTTTTAAGTCTAGTAATGACCTCATCAAAGGTAATATTTATATCTGCTATAGTGCTTTTTTTATCTCCAGCATTTATGTTCTATTGTTTATTTAAAATTTCATCTATTTATATTACTCATGTGTTCTTGCATGTTGCCTGTGGCAATAAAGAACAAAAAGTGTTGTGTGTGGAGGTGTATACTGATGGTAGATTAGATGTGATAGAAGTAGAAAATGCTTTTAAGAAACTGTAAGTTGCTGTCTTGTGTTAATCTCTTGAAGGTCCCTGATGTTGCGAGTTAAATCTAGTGCAAAAATATAAGTGACTTGCTCATGGTTGCATAACCAATTAGTCACAGAGCTATAAGTAAGAACTTCATTTTTCTGTATTTGAGACCATTCATTTCTATTCCAATTCCCTGGTGTATACCAACAAATCCGTTTAATGTTCATTATTTTCTGCCATATGGCTGAACCAAACACAAAACAGCAATTTTAAAACAGATACATTGTATACAATATTAATAGTTGATGGTTTAACTCCGTATACTTGTATCATATACAAATAACAAACAATTCCAAAGACAATTAAAATTTTATTACTAACATTGCATATCAAATAAGCATTTATCTATACTCTTAGAAAACCCTTACTATGAAAAATGTCTGCCTAGGGACTGTGTCATTTTTGGATTTCTCAAAGTATTGATAAATGGATTCAACAAAGGTGTCACTATTGTACTCACAATAGTGTCCAGTTTGTTGAATGATAAGACATTGCCCTTAGAGAGCTGGGCATAAAAGAAAATGGGAACTCCAAAAATATTGTGACAATAATCATGTGAGAAGCAGAAGTAGAAAAAGGCTTCCACTGACCCTGGAAAGAGGGAATTCTGATGATGGTAAAGACAATGAATGTATATGGGGTCATGTTAAAGAAGAAGAGGGAACTCAGAAGGAGAAGTGCAGAACAGATCAAATTAACCATCTCCACCACATAGTGATTCCCACGCACCAAATTTCAGCATGGTGGCAATGTCTTAGAAAAAGTGATCTATAACATCAGGACCACACAGTGCTAGCTTTAGAGTTACAATGGAAGATAGAAGAACATACAGCAATCTGCCCACCAAGAGACTGAGATCATCTTCAGGCAGACCTCAGTGCTCATGATGGTGGGCTATCTCAGAGGGTCAAATGACATAATTTCCAGGATAAAGAACTCTATTATCCCAAAGAGAAAGTAGAAGAAAGACTGGGTCATATAGCCTTCAAAGGGTATGATGTTTATTCGTGAAACTGTAATGGCCAAGACCTTAGGTGACACAAAAAAGGTGAGCATGATTTCCATAAGTGAGAGATTTGCAAGGAACAAATACATGAATGACTAAAAGCAGTGAAAACTCCACCAGTAGGATAAACATAAATGTTACTTAAAACTGTAAGCACATGCACAATTGAAAATGTGGAGAAAAGCAAGATCTTCATGTCCTAGGTAGTGTGAAAACAAAGAAGGATAAATTCTATCACAACTGTAGTTTTGTTGTCAAAAGCCATCCCCCAAAGAAAGCATAATCAGCAGAAAAGGAAGACCAGATTACCCCCCTGGCCATATCCTTCCAGACTTATAATTACTTTTAGCATCAGTAATTGTAACTGACAGAAGGTCACCACACACTGAAAAACCTCTAGTAATTATATTATTTTATATACATCAAACATCTTCCCTGAACCAACTTCCAAAATGGTAATTCATACATTTGGCTCTCATGGTTCTCATTGAGGTCCAATTTTATTTTTGTTGATGATCTTCACGAATGATTTTATCTTCCATGAAGACTTCAAGTCCTAGTTTAAAAACTCTCTTCTAATTTTAATCTCTAGAGGTTGAGGCCTGTGGCTCAATTTCTTCTTCAATAACCTGAAACACCACAACATTTTTAAATGAACAAAATGTCACTTGTTATGGCTAGCTTGCCTCCCCCTCTATATTTATTTATCTTCCTTTCCTATTATGTGTCCTAACATATCCCATCTTTTTTTCTTGACATCTTTAATCATTACTCTTTTGTTTGTTTGTTTGTTTTGATTTGGAGTCTTTTTCTGACACCTAGGCTGGAGTAAAGTGGCACTTTCATGGCCACCCCAGTGTCGAACTGCTTGGCTCAGGCGATCCTTCCTCCTCAGCCTTCCAAGTAGCCAGAACTGTAGGCATGCCTTACTATGCCCAGATAATTTTTTGACTTATTGCAGATATAAGGTCTCGCTAATTTGCCCAGGCTGGTCTCAAGCCGATGGGCTCAGGCAATCCTCTCACCTTGGCCTCCCAAAATGCTTGGATTACAGGATTGAGCCACTGTGACTGAACTACTCTTTTTAGTTCAATCTTAGGTTGTAAATCCAGGCAATAATTGCTTCTTACTAAATCTAACTTAGAAATCTATTAATTTTTTTTATTTTTTAATAAGTATAATGGTCCAATTATCTTTTTAAAAGTTGTTGCCTTTTAAGTTACTTTTCATTTTCTCTCCCCTTGCCTCACACCCTAGCAACCACTGTTTTATTTTCTATTTCTGTATATTTGACAATTTCTTTCTTTTTATTTTTAAGATTCCACATGTAAGATTATGAAATATTTTTTTTCTTTTTTGTGCCAATCCTATTTCATTTTGTATACGGTACTCCAGTTTTCTTCATGTGGTAGCAAACAGTAGAAACTCTTTCTTATGCCTGAAAAATATCAAACTTCTATTGCTTTACAATTATTCTTAAAAATCTCACTTTTTGTCTGAGAAATTTAGTCCCCCTTCATTTTTTGAAGGACAGATTTGCTGGGCATAATATTCTTCATTTGAAAGGTATATTTTTCTCAACACTTTCAGTGTATTACTCTACTCCCACGTGGCCTACAAAATGCCTGCTAAATAATTCACTAATAGTCTTAGGGGTTTTGTAAGTAAAAAGTCATTTTTATTTTTGTTATTTATTTATTCATTTATTTTTTTTTGAGTTGGAGTCTCACTCTGTAACCCAGACTGAAGTGCAGTGACCACTCCCAGCCACTGCAGCCTCGACCTGCTGGGCTCCGGCGATCCTTCCGCCTCAGCTTTCCAAGTAGCCGGAATTATAGGCGCATGCTACCATGCCCGGCTGATTTTTAAATTTCTATTGTAGAGATGAGGTCTCGCCAAGTTGCCTAGGCGGGTCTCGAACCCGCGGGCTCAGGCAATCCACTCACCTCGGCCTCCCTAAAAAGTCATTTTTAATTGATGGCTTAAAAATAGCTTCCACTGTCTTTACTTCTTTAAAAAATTAAGTATATGTGGGGTACAAGTCAGAATTGGACACATAAGTGGTCTAGGTACAGGTAAAGTTTTGGGCCTCTCATTGGATCTCACTTCACCTTGACTAGGATTAGGCAAACTTAATGATTTTATGTGCCCCTCTTCCTCCCTTGGCAGTGTCCTGCTACTGCCAATCCTTTTTTTGTATTCTTATGACAGGGGTTCAGGGTCCACTTATGAGTGAGAACATATAGTACTCAGTTCTTTGTTTCTGTGATAGATCACTGAATATGATAGACTCCAAATTCATCCAGGTTGCTGGGAAGTTCATAATTTTGTCCTTCTTTATGGCTGCATAATATTCCATCCTGTATATGTACTGCATTCTTAAAAATCAAGTCCATTTTTAATTGGCAACATAGATGGTTCCATGCTTTTGCTATTGTGAATAATGCTGTAATCAACATGTGTGCACAGGTATATTATTTGTAGAATGATTTGAATTCTTCCATGCATATTCCCAGAAGGGGGCTTGCTGGGTCGCATGAAAGGTCACTTTCTAGTTCTTTTTTTTTTTTTTTAGCTGGAGTCTCACTCCGTTGCCCAGGCTGAAGTGCAATGGCATGCTCACAACAACTGCAGCCTTGACCTGCTGGGCTTAGGCAATTCTTCCACCTTAGCTTTCCAATTAGTTGAAACTAGAGGCATGTGCTACCATGCCTAGCTTATTTTTTTTCATTTATCATAGAGATGAGGTCTCATCAAGTTTCCCAGGCTGGCCTTGAACTCCCAGGCTCAGGCAATCCTCTTACCTTGGCCTCCCAAAGTGCTGGAATTACAGGATTAGCCACTGCACCTGGCTCAATTTCTAGTTTCTTTAGGAATCACCACATTGTTTTCCATAGAAGTTGAACTAGTGTGTACTCCCCAACAGTGTAGAAGTGTTCCCTTTGCTCCACATCCTCGCCAGCATCTGTTGTTTTTTTGTTTTATTAATGGTGGTCATTCTTACTGGAGCTGGGTAGTATCTCAATGTGGTTTTAATTTTCATTTCTCTGATGATTAGTGAGGCTGAGCAGTTTTTTATGTGTCTGTTGGCTGCTCACATACCTTCTTTTGTGAAGTGCCTATTCATGTCTCTTGCCCATTTTTCAATCGGGTTTCATTCTCAAGTGCTGTCTTTTCAGGGGTCTGGGGGTACCTGTGTTCTTCTGTTAATTCTTCTTCATTTGTGATAGATTTCTCCCCCTATCTTTTTGCTCTTCAATTCCATTGCTCAGTGAGGAAGGGATATCTTCCACTTCTGTTTGCTCAATTCCCTTTTCTTCCTCGTATAGAGCTAGAGCCCCTGAATTTGTTCAAGTTTGAAGCCAAGCTTGGGGTAGAGGGCTGTTCTGTCTTTTTGAAGTTTTGAGATTTGATTAAGGTGTAATGGGGGAGACATGATTCAGAAATTACCTACAGATCACAGTATCCACTGACTGGAGTGTGGACCTCCTGGAACCTACTTTCCACCACAATATGTCCATGTGATGGAAGTGTATTTATACCTCATTTTGAAACCAAAATGAGATAAGAAAAAAAGAAAAGAACAGAGTAAGAAAGAAGGGAGAAGAATGGAAGCTGAAGAGGAAGAAGTAAAACATGCAGGCAGACAATCAGATATGCAGACAAACAGAAACTTCAAGGTACACTAACCTGTAAATATACCCATATGCAAAAAACGACAGAGAAAAAAGGGCAAATCAAATCCAAAGACACACACAAAAATATGTATGGAAAGAATTGGAAAAATAAACAACAGCAGCAAAAACAAAGACATAGAACTTTTGTGAGTCTTGACTTTTGTGAGTCTTGAGGTTCCTCTTGTGGCTGTATCTGGAATTTCAGGTTATTTTCCTTTTTTACTTTACTGACAAAGCACTGACATTTTTGACTTGCCCTGGTAGGGAGGGAGCTCTGGTCTGTAGCCTCTTGATTCTGCTCTCAGCACAGGGAGATAAGGCTGCTTTCCACATGGGTCAGACACCACAAGGACTGCTGGGGGATGGGGATGGATCAGATCAGAACTCGCCCCAAATGGTCTGTTACTAGGTCCCTCACTCTGATTGTACATGTCTCTGTTTGGTCCAGTGTTAGGGGTGGGGTGTCTGGTTTTCCAAGCAAGCACTGTCTATCTGGTATCATGCACTTGAAGTATCCTCTCTGGGCTAATGGTGGTCAATCTCAGAGGGATATGGAGGTCACCTCTCAGTCTCAGGATGCAGGCTGCTCAGTATTGGTTTAGTTAAAGCTGGTTTCTGCCCAGGTTCTGGGACAGGAAGAATTTCATTGGCCTGTGTCTTCTCCTCTAGTGGGACTAAGCTCCAGATTTCCTCCCTGTGTTTTCTCCATGGTCTCCGCTGCTGGCGCTTGGCCTGTTGCTGCAAGTGGTGTGTGGGCCAGATACCAGGTGCCGAGAGGCAGTTGATCTCTGCTGCCTTTCCCAGAAATGCCCCGAGAATGACAGATGTTCCTGTGTGAGAGGTGCACTGAATTCAGAGCAATAGTAAATTGCAATCACTTCTGCAAGGGAGCCCTGAGTGTTTGATTACCTGTCACCCCTCAGTCAGGCATTCACTCTCCCACTTACACACACACATGCATGCAAATGCATGTTTATGCACTCTCACTCCAATTGGTTGCAGCACCATCTTGCCTAAGCACAGTCTTTAATTTTTGACAACTTAATTTTTTTGTGCCTTGGTGTGAGTCACTTTGAATTCATCTTTTGGTGTCCTTTGTTCTTCGTTGTTCTGGATATTTATTTTCTTTCCCATATTGGGAAAGTTTTAAGCCATTATTTTTTTGAATATGGTTTCTTCCCTATTCTCTCTCTCTCTCTTCTTTTTTGACTCCTCATGTAATATGTATATTGGTCCACTTGGTTGTACCCTATAAGTCCCTTAAGCTAGCTTCACTCTTTTCCTCTCTTGTTTTAGTCTTCTGATTGGATGAGTTCCAATAACTTAACTTTGAATTCATTGACCTTTCTTCAGGTTGATCTTCTTGCTATTGAACTTCTCTACTAAAAATTTCAGTTCAGTTATTGCATTCATTGGCTTTGTCGTTTCTGGTTTTGTACTTTTGTATATTTTCTATCTATTTGTTGAAATTCTCATTTTGTTTAGGCATTGCTTTCCTGATCTTATTAAGCATTTTATAACCATTACTTTGAATTCTTTATAGTATAAATCACTGTGTCCACTTCATTGGGGCCAGTTTCTGGAGATGTGTTGTTTTGTATGGAGCGTATAATTATGTTTCTTTACTTTCTTTGACTCTCTCTGTTGGTATATGCACAATAGAAAGAAAATAAAAAGCAACTTATTTGAGTCTTGTTAGACTGGCCTCACATGGAAGAACCTTAGCAATCAGCCCAGCCAGAGAATTTGGATGCTTCTCAAATCTTTGTGCTCATCCAGAATGCCATATTTGTTCCCAGTGACTCCCAAAAGATTAGGTTTGCCAAGTCTAAGTCACATTAGTTCCCTGAGACACATGAGATAGAAGCCAGTCTCTCAAGAGGTAGCTGAATGTTGAAGTGGTAGATATCTAATCCAATTTCTTCCCTCTTTGGGTATAATAAGTAATTATGAACAGGCATGAGGGCACTTCCTGCAGTTCCTTCCTCTAACTAACTCCAGAGATAGAACCAAGCTACCAGATAACTCACTTGTCTCTGACAGCCGATGGGACCTAGCATTCTCTAGATCCTTGGGAATGCAAAGAGCAAAGCAATGAGTTAAAAGAATGTGCTGTCTGAATAAGAGTGCAGGCATTTGGTACTATATCATCAATTCTTACATGTAGGCTAAAACCTAAATCGCAGAAGTGAAAAAGTCAAGATGTTAGTTGTGCAGTCATATTCCTTCTAGGGAGAAACTGAGAGCTGAATGTGTTTTCCTACTCATTCTGTACTAAGCTAGGGTAATTAACTACTGGTAGTTTTGCCACGGTTGTTTCGCCACAGTTGTTTCAACCACCTTTTTCCTCTATGTGATCTCCAGAGAATCACAAATGCCAAGCATTTTCAGATCCCAGAATTCAGTGGTTGAGGAACCATTCCCTCAGACGGTAGCTGTAAACATTGAAGTGTTTAATATATAGACCAATTCATTACAGAGAGAGACTAGATAATGGTTTTATTGCTGAAGTGAGCCAGGAGAGAAGGTAAAGAGAGTGCTCACACACCCATCCAGGTTTTTGAAAGTTTGTCTGAGACCAGCTCCCAAACACAGGCAACTTAGAAGCCCTGCCCTCAACAGCAGCTGGGAAAGTGTGCAGTCAAACTCTTTCCAGGGAGAAACTGGGAGCTGAGTGTTGTTTCTTGTTCATTCTGTGCTGAGATTCAGCCAGGGGGAGGGGTTGCAGTGAGGGATTCTTCCGAGCCTGTTTAAAACCAATTGTTTTCTCTGTGGTCCTTGCTAACCAAGTAAGCATAAGTGTGTTTTGGAGTCCTGTGTTTTGTTCATTTATCTAGTTCACTATTATACCAGTGTTGTTGCTTAAAGTGGAAAAATTTTGTTATAAGTCATAAAATGCAGTATGTCCATTCAAACTTGCAGTTACTTGGTCTCCTCTATTTTCAGAGCTAGGAAATTTAGGATGCATACCTTTTGCAGTCTTGTCAGACTGACCTCATGTGAAAGTATCCCGTGAATCTCTGGTCAGAGATCTTAAAGTGCCTCTCAAATCAGTGTGTTTGACCCTGTTTTGGGTGACTCCCTGGAACTTAGGATGTATAATGTCCTGTCAGTACCACAAGAGAAGTAGGGGTGGAGCTAGACATTCTAGATGCAGCTAGAAAGATTAGGGTGTTGGATACCCAGTTCCTTCTATCTTCACAGTATTGAGCACAGTCATTTGTCTCCCACTTCCTCTGCACTAAGCCAGGGAAATCTGGTAGCTGTGGCAAATGCCTGTGCTCAGATTAGTCTGCCCTCTCTGATCCCGGAATGATAGCTGCTGAAGGGGGTCTATTACAACCTATTACAACCATCTCTCTGTTCTCTACGGTCTAAGGTCACTCAGAACACAGAACTCTGTCATCTTCCAGAGTTGAGTCACCAGGAAGACAGCTCCTTGGACAGGAGCTACAGAGGTTATAGTTCTCAGTTTATTGCCAGGCTTTTTCTAGAAGGAAGGGGTAGGTGTGGCTTTATCACTGGAATAGCCTGGAGGGAATGCTCATAAGGTGCCAAGCTCCCACTGCCTGAGGCTGCTGTTTGCCCAATTAGCTCCTTGATGCAGGTGTGTTGGAAACCACACTATCCTGTAGCCACTAATGTATCACAAGCCCTTTGTGAAGATAAAACTCTGCATGGTATTGCCCTTTTTCTGCCCTGCTCCAATGAGTGTAGTCCCTGAAAGTGACTGTGTGCCTCTCTAAAACTACTACTTTGTCGTGTGATTTAGGGAGACTCTCATGTGCCTAGTGAACCTTCTGGGAGGTATCTGTAAAAGAAGGGAAAGTAATGCATGACATAAGGAGACTCTGGGAGCTGCATATTTAAATGTTCTTTCCTGCACTGCTCCTGGGAATGAAGTCCCTGGAAGAGCTCAGTGCCCATATAGAACTGCCACTCTCCCTGCCTTCCTGCACTGTGATCGAGATAGACTTGCATATACTTAGTCTCCTCTGTTCCCAGAGCTAGGAGGTTGGGGATGCAATCTCTCAGGTAACAGCTATGAAAGTTGGGGTTCATGATATGTGGACAAACTTCTTCCTAGAGGGCTTAATAAATCTGGAATTATTGCTAAAATGAGCCAGGGGAAAAGGCTCTGGATGCAGACAACTGCTTTTAAGGCTGCCAGAAGATTGACACTCATCTGCCCTTTTAATTGACTAATGCAGGTTAATATCTTCCTTCCAGGGAGAAACAGGAGGTGCATTTTTAAGTCCTTTCTTTGCACTGCTCTTAGGAGATGAAGCCCTTAGAAATGCTGTGTGTTCATATAAAAATACTACTTTTTTCCTGTGGTCTACAGAGACACACGTATGTCACTCTCTGCTCTCAACACCAGGAGATTTAAGATGCAGTCCCTTGGATGGAAACTGTAAAAGTTGGGACATTCAAAGTGTGGGAAAACACCCTCCAGGAGAAACTGATAGACCTGGAATTATCACTGGGAGGAACTGGGGCAAAGGTTGGAGCAGGGTTGATCTGCTTTCTGATTGACAGCAGATTCACGTTTGTCAGGCTCTCTAACTCCCCATTGTAAGTTAGTCAGGGTCCAGTCTGCCAAGCTGCCAATGGAATAGTGTGTGGCTCCTAAGGAGACACAAGGGTCTGCGATTTTAAGCCACTGCTCCTGGGAGATGTGCACCCACGTAAAAGCACTTTTTATATGGTGTAGAGAGACTCACGTGTCTAATCCTCTCTGCTTCCAAAGTTGGCAAATTAAGAGCTGAGCCATGGGAAACTTTGGCATGAAATGAGGGTAGTATATTTGAGGTCTAAGTCTTCCTCTCCAGGGAGAGAAGCTGATTGTGGAAGATTCCTTTCCCAATTACATGAAACAGTCACAGGGCAGGACCTGGACCAGAGCCCCCTAGGCTTTTCCTACCATTTTGACGTGGGTATTTTCTCAGTTGCCCAATGGGAGGAACCTCTCAATTGGTCTCTGATTTTCTCTTCATGACTCCTGAAAAGATGATTACTTGGTGCACCTGTTGGAGGGAGAGTCAGGAGCTTCCCATTCTTCTGTGTTTCTGATGTAACTCCCTGCTGTTTCATTAGCATCTAGGGTTGTATTTCACAGGACCAAAGTACACATTAATTTAGTGAAACAATGATGGAAGACCTGAATTCCCACTAAACTCCTTTTTTTACTTCTTTCATGATCTTAGATATTATACAAATAACTTCCTTTGTTTCATTTTCATCATCTTTATATAAGAGCTTGGATCCAATGTTTCAAATGTCACTTTTGACTATGAAATTTTTATCCTATTAACAAATGGTTGAACTCATTTTAATACTTGAAGCAGTTACATGATAATTTTACCTTAGCAATTATTTTTAGTTGTATTTGAATGTTTCCGAGAAATGGAAACATCTATAAGTTGTTTCAATTTATTAAAATTGAATAAATTGAACAAATAATAAAATAAACAAATAAATTGAACAAATTGAATAAAGCTTTGGAAAGTTTTTAATCTAGTTTTGAACATTTAAAAATTATTTTTAGGGTATTGTTAAATCCAAATGTGAGCAAAGCAGTCCCTCTGGTCCACTGGAGATACATTTCAGGGCCCCCAGTGGATGCCTAAAACCACAGGTAGTACCAAATCCTAAATATACTATGTTTTCTTCTTATGCACACACAACTGTGATAGAGCATAATTTATGAATTAGGCACAATAAGAGATTAATAGCAATGATTGCTAGTAAAATAGAACAATTAAAACAATGTGCTATAATAAGAGCTATGTTGATGATGTCTTCCTCTATTTTTCCCTCTCAAGTATGTCATTGTACTGCACTCACTCATCTTCTTCTTAGATCTGCCATACAGAAATGTCTCCTACATGAGTAACATGTGGATCATGTCCAGCACAGACATGCTGGACGGAGGAATGTGGGGCAGTGCAAGATTTTATCATGCTACTCAGAATTATGCACTCTTTAAAATTTACAAATTGCTTATTTGTGAAAACTTTCATTTGTTATTGCCAGACTTCAGGTGA
The DNA here is from genome assembly GCF_000164805.1 of Carlito syrichta. NCBI lineage: Eukaryota > Metazoa > Chordata > Mammalia > Primates > Tarsiidae > Carlito > Carlito syrichta. Next base: position 100,495 of record NW_007231862.1, on the reverse strand, counting down.
CTGTGAGTAACTGAAACCATGGGAAACAAAACTGTGGTTAAGGGGGCACTACTATAATAAAAAGTATACATTTGTCAAAGATGCTTTACTGATTCAAATACACAGGACTAATTTTACTAGTATTAGACCTGCTTCAATTGCATTTACAAAGCAGAAATAAATGTTATTAAATCTCTCTCTATCTCTCTCAACTGAAATATACTAAGCTAGTACTTTGAATGGCCTAGGCGACAGAGGGAGACCCTGACTCAAAAACAAAGCAAAGCAAAACAAAAAAACTAATATAATAATTTGTATTAAATATTTTAAATTTAAAGTCAGAGCATGTTTAATATCATTGTATTCTAACAACATTTATATGTAGCAAATGCAAGAGATAAATTAATATTTTTTAAAAGGACAAATTTTGCAATAAAGCTGAGAACTTACCTAAAACAGAAATACCCAACGCTGACTTTGCTTGAATTCAAGTCCTAGATTGTACAATAATTTGATTTTTAAAAGACTGAAGGCACAGAAAAGTGGGACAGTAATCACGTATGTATTTGTATTAGTCTACATTCAGTCAGTATATATGTATTACAAATATATACAAGTGTTTTTAGATCTATGTGAGTCTACAGTGAATTTGGACAGGGGTCAGGAAATACTGTATGTTCTCCTAGGTGTCTCCCTTACATGATATATTTTTAGCTAATCAATAAAATAATTTTGTTGCCAGACATGAAGAACAGCATTTGCAAATAAATCATTTTTGAAATCTTAGATATGTTAACATTCCTACACACCTATGAAAGGCATTTCTGAGTGATTCTGTGACTTTCTCATTGCGGAGGCTGTATATGAAAGGGTTCAGCATTGGGGTTACAATAGTGTTCAACACAGTGGCAAACTTGTTAAGGTCCATCACATTGCCCTTTTTAAGGCGGACGTAGATGAAAATGGAGCTCCCATAATAAAGAGTAACCACGGTGATGTGGGAAACACAGGTGGAAAAAGCCTTCTGCCGTCCCTGGGCAGAGGGAATTCTAAGGACAGTCATAACAATGTAGACATAGGACACTCCAGTCAGGACCAAGGAGCCCAAGAGTAGCACAACAGAGGAGATAAAGTCAGCCAGCTCAGCCTGAGAGATGTCTGCACAGACCAACTGCAGTACGGGGGCACTGTCACAGAAGAAGTGATTGATGACATTTGGCCCACAAAAGGGCAAAGAGGCAGTTAAGACTGATGGTGCCAAAATGGACAAAAATGCACCCATGTAGGATCCCAGAAGCAACATGATGCACGTCTGTCTGTTCATGATGACGGCATACCTCAGTGGGTTGCAGATGGCGACATATCGATCCAAGGACATGACAGCCAGGATGAAGAATTCTGTGGATCCCAGCAGAAAGTAGAAGAAAGATTGTGTGAGACAGCCCACAAAGGATATGACTTTTGTGAGAGAAAATACATTGGCCAGCATCTTGGGCATCACTGTGGAGGTGATGGCAACCTCAAGAAAGGAAAGGTTGGCTACAAAGAAATACATGGGTGAGTGCAGATGGTAGTCCCAATACACCAAAAGGATGATCGTGGTGTTGCCAAACAGAGACACCATGTACATGAGCAGGAATGCAGAAAAAAGAAGAATGTCTACTTCTTTCTTGTTCTGAAATCCTAGTAGGATGAACTCCGTGACTCGAGTCTTGTTTCTGGGATCCATAAAGTTTCCAATTCCACCTGGGTAGCAGAAAGTGAAGTTTATTATTGTTCTCTGCATCTTGACCCTGGAAGCACACTATCTATGTCAAGTAACTATCCTTTTTTGTTAAAGAGATGACAAAAACAAATGATTGTTTTTCTAGTGTGCAAACAGAAAGATGAACTATACAAGATATAAATGCTCAAGTATAAGATTCAATCATGAAAGCTAAACATTTTCACAGTATGTTTATGACGACTGTCCTGATGGAAGACCTGTGAGCCTCCCATCAATGTAGGGAGTGTCACAGAGGATTCAGCCATTCTCAAGTCACTTGAACAGATGCATAGAGAATGTCCTTTGGACAGACATATTACAACATCCCCTAATCCATTAAGAAGCGAAGTACTTACAGTGTTGGCAGACAGAATTGCAATAAAATTTAATTGGATTTTAATGTGCATGTGCAAAATGTTTTTTAAGTTATTGTATTATTATTGAGAAGAAAAATATACTGAAAAGCATAATTACACATGATCACATAGTAGGCTTATGACCCCTGACTTACAAGTTTCAGTCTTCACATTGTCAAATAGGACCCCAAGGAAAGTAAAATAAGGCTCATGCAATGTTCTCATGAAAACATGCTTTATAGTAAATGAGATTTTCACAGATTTTTCAAGAGTAAGAGAAAGAATCAAACATATTACTTTATCACTATTGATTATATTCGTCTTGAAATTCAGACACAGCAAATGCTTGGGAAGATGAGTCAAATAATAAAACTTTTATTAATATTGACTTTTTTTTTAAGAGAAACAACACAAGCCTAGGACAGTTCAGTTCATACTAGAAATCAAGGACCAGAAGTACAAAGAAAACAGGAAACTTAATGTTGAAAAAGAGTTTTTCACTTACTTCCTATGCTGGTATTTTGGAGTATATATATTCCACCATAAAGCTAACCAATTGAAGATAAGAATAAATGTTTGAAACAAGAAGTGATTTTAAATCTCAAGTTACAATACACATAAAAATGTCATACTGACAATTATTGGAAGGGCATTTCAGGTAAGTGTGTATTCTTATTGCTACTTTTCAATAGATGTGATGAATGAGTGTGGTAGAAGCTAGTGAATAGTTATGTCACAGAGGGACACTGCTGAAAATAAGACAGGTTCTTGTGTCTTCGATTTAGGTTTTTGTTTTCTTTTTTTTTCTCTTCCAATTATTTATTAGTTTATTCTTCAATTCAATTTTATTTTTATATACTTACTGCATAAAAAGGAAGAAATAAACACAGATACATTTCTGACATGCATACTAGGAAGGAAAATGTTGACCAGAATTGGAGATTTATTATAATGGCCTTTTAAAATGCAATCCATGAATTCAATATTTTAATCAGTAAGAACTAAACTTGCAAACTTGTAAGGACCGCAGTCAATCTGCATTCCTCTAAATGTGCTAAAACAAAAGAATTATGCATGGATCCTGTGGAGAAACAAAAAGAAATTTGGGACTGAGGTGTATCACTGGAAAGAGCTTTTTCTGTGGTCTGATAAGCAGTTGGTTTATATGTGAGCAACTGAGGAGCATCTTGAGGGCATTGGCAGTGTAAGAACGTGGCTGAACCCAAATGTAGAGTGGATAAGGTAAACACCATTCAACCAATTCCAAAATTTTGCATAAGGCTGTAAATAAGTAAAAGAAAAAAAAAAGAAGATGAGAGAATCACAATGATAGGGAGGTTGAAAAGAGAAATGTGAACAAAGAATATCATTTGTAAGAAAAATAGTATGTTTCCAACTTACCTGCAGAAGTGTATCTCAGAATTTTTATGAATGATTGGGGCATGGCTTCAGAGCATTCCTTTTTTATAAGTGCATAGTTTGGGTGTCATCCATTGTTGAAATCACTTCTGTAAATTCCTTCCTTCTTCTGACAGTCTCATAATGTTGGGAAACAAAGCAGTGAATAACATAGTCATATCTACAGGGGCATTTATGAAGATTTTAGTTAGGAGTGATATGTCTTCTCCACCTACCTCATAAGGAAGACAGCCAAAACCATTAATCTTCTGTGATCACATCTGAGGATTACTGGAACGTAGAGACAAGAAGTAAGCCTGAGTTCATTATTGCTGCTTCCCTGGAGGCAGGGTTTAAAGTGGAACAATAGTCTACAGAGAATTATTTATTAAAAAATTCTAATTGAAAGTAAAAATTTCCCAACTTGAAAAAATGAAAAGAAATATAAACACAATTTCCATGGGAAATACATTGAACCTCCAGCAAAATCAGTAGAGGTGTTTCAATCCATTAATTGTAGTATAATGTCATGTATCATTATCAGGCTAAAAAATAGTTTGTAATCATCATCACATCATCATCATAGTCACTATTATAACCATCTACATTTATTGAATACTATGGACTTTATAATCTTCTAAAAAATGTGGAGATATCATTTTAACCCTAGGGAACACACACAATGCAGATGAGATTTTTACTCTGACTTATGGTAACTATTTCATGCAACTAATAACAAATTTAAATTTCAGAAAAGTATAAAATGTGTATGGCTTTAATATTAAAAATTATTTTTAAAAATAAATGACCAACGTTTATTGATACTTGGTACATATTCTTATTCACTGAGACATACATATAATCTCTACCATCAGAAGCATATAAATTAATCAAGAGTGAAAAAGACACACAAAAAATACTAACATATAAATAACAAGTTTTGGTAAAAACATAGAACCCTTGTGCACACTCTTGTTAGCAATACAAAATGGTACAGTTGTTAATGAACACAGAATGAAGTGTTTTCAAATTCTTAAAAATAAAACGGTCATGTGATCCATCAATCCCACTTCTAGCTATTTAGAAGTGAAACCAGATTTTCAAAGAGATATTTTCTCTTCCATATTTTTTGCAGCCCTATTCACAATAGCTATGTGTGAAAAAATTCTAAATGCCTACTGACACATGAATGGATAATTAAATTGTGATTTCACATAAAATTAGACATTATTCATCAAGATAGTACATCTTGCCATATGTGAAAACATGGATGAATCTGGAAAACATTATGCTAAGTAAAATTAGCCAGTCACAGAAGAACAAATACTGCATGATTTCACTTACATAAGATATCCAAAATAGTCAAACTTACAGAAGCTGAAAACTAAACGATGGTTGCCATGGGCTGGGATGAGAGGGAAATAGAGAACTGCTATTTAAAAGGTGTAAAATCTTATTTTTTTATTGTGTATAAGTTCTAGAGATCTGCTGTTTAGAATAATGCCTATTATCAACAATATTCTATTGGGAACTTAAATTTTTGTTGAGAGTAGATCTCATGTTATATGTCCTTACCATAATTTTTAAAAGCTAAAATAAAAATCTGAAAAATAATAATAGCATATATTAAACACAATATATTTTGCACATAAATAAAGTTGGGATGATTTTATTAAGAGAAAATTTCCATAAACAAAATGCCTGGCTAGTAGTTCAAAGAAGAATTGCTTATTAAACCAGAAATTTTACACATGAATCACCCAATCAACATGCATCATCAGTCAGGCAGGCATCTTCCTATTCAAATGAAAACCCAAGATTCATCTTTTTTCCCCTCCTTGGGCATTTTATTAATTTTTTTTTCCTATAACCTTCTCCACTCTCACTTTTGCTTTTAGGATAAATTGCCATTTCTAACTCCTCATGCTTTTTTTGCCTCCTCATTTCCCAACTCATCTTCCTCCCTTTCCAATTTGCAGTTATACTGGACTTTGGTTCTTTATATAGGCCAGGACATTTTTTCTAATCATGATCGATGCTCCTGAAATTTTCTCTTTATACACTATTCTCACTACAGTCTACCACCTTTTCCAATCCAAATCTTGTATTATTATTAACTGAGTTTAAATTATATTTTCTTCTACAAACACCAACACATTCTCAGCTATGAATGACCATGCTCTATGTAAAGTTATTGCATTTTTCTTTTCTTTTTATTTTTTTAGAGCACTTGTAACAACCCCCCTCCCACTATTTGTATTATTCTTTTCTTAAGCTATACTGAACAGTAAGGAAGAATGGAATCTGTGCTTGTGTTCCTCATGTTGTATCTCAGATTTAATTTTTAAATTACTCAGATTCTTTTTTTTTTTGACAAATCTTAGTTGTATGCCTTTGTGGTTTAAAATGTGATGTTTTGATATATGTATACAATTTTATATTATTGTCAAGCTAATTACCATATTCATCACTTCACTTACCATTTTTAATGGTGAGAGTTGAAATTTACTACCTTGGTTTTTAAAAAATGTGCAATATATTTCTATGGACTGTAGTCACCCTGGTGTGCAATAAATTTCAAAGTGTATTTTTTCTATCTGAAACATCGTACCGTTTGATCTACTGCTTCCCATTCCTCTTCTCCCTTATCCAGCCCCACCAGACCAATGAATGATAACCATTGTTTTACTGACTACTTCTATGTGTTCAGCTTTATTAGATACCATATAAGACCATATGGTGTTTACTTTTTTGTGACTGGCTTATTTCATATAGTGTAATGTTCTCCAGATTCATTAATGATTTTGCAATTGACAGGAGTTCCACCCTTTTAAAATATAGTATCTCATTGTCTATATACACACCACATTTATTTTGCTTTATTATCCATTAGTGAACACTTAGTTATTTCTATATGCTGGTTATTATGAAGAATGTGGCAATAAACTTGAGAGTGAAGATAGTCCTTTGACATAATGGTGTCAGTTGCTTTGGACAAATACCCAGTAGTGAGATTTCTGGATTGTATGGTAGTTCTTATTTTGGTTTTTTGAGGCTCTTCTATATCATTTTCCACAAAGGCTGTATCAATTTTCATTACCACCAATAATATATATGAATGTCCTTTCCTATGCAGCACTTACCTTTCATCATTTTGCTAAAAGTCATTCTAACAGGTGTGAATGTGAGGTGATTTCTGATTATGGTATGATTTTCCTGATGATCAGGGATGCTGAGAATTTTTATGTGTCCTTTGATCATCTGTAGGTCTTCTTTTGAGAAGTAAGTTCAGGTGCTTTGCTCATTTTTAAATCAAATTATACTTCACCCTTGAACAACGCAGGCTTAAACTTCACGGATCCCCTTTTACATTGATTTCCTTCTGTCTCTACCACCTCTGAGACAGTACCACCAATCCCCCTTCTTCTTCCTCCTTCTCAGCCAACTCAGTGTGGAGACGACAAGAAAAAGACATTAATAATGACCCACTTTCATTATAACTAGTAAATATATTTTCTCTTTTTATAATTGTCTTAATATTTTCTTTTCTATAGTTTAGTTTATTGTAAGAATACAGTGTATATAATTTTTGAAATTTTTAATCTTAAATATGTGGGGTACAATTCATATTTAGGTATACAAATGTTCATTATGCAGGTACCCCTGCTGATGAGGTATGACCCCTCCCCTGGCAGCTTAACACCACTGCCAATCCCTTTCTTATAGTATTACAGTAATTGTTCAAAGGCCACTTATGAGTGAAAACATGTGATACTTGGTTCTTTGTTTCTGTGACAGATCACTCAGTATTTTGCTAAGTTCACGCAAGTTGCTATGAAGTTCATAATTTTGTCCTTCTTTATGGCTGCATAATATTCCATCATGTATATGCACTACATTTTTTTAATCCATTCCTTATTTCAACAATTGAGTTCCTCATATGGTGCTATATTTAACAATTTTTAAAATGTATGTCATAATGGCATCCTATTTTCTTTTCATTTCATGAGTTTAGGCGACTATCTTATATAGACATGTCTATATAAGATATGTGTATAATATACATATATAAGATATATGCATGTTTTATATATTTGATAATTTTTTATGTTTTAAATTTTTATTTTTAATTAATTTATTTATTATAGAGTTGTGGGATACAAGTGAGGATATTTTTGGTTGTTTGTTTTTTATTTTTTTTTTTATTATGAAGTTGTGGGGTACAGTTAAGGGTTAGGTATACAATTGCGTTTCATTCAGGCACCCTGTTGATATGGGGTGTTTCCCCATTCCCAGACAGATATTTGATACTGTTAATCCCATCTCCCTCCCCCCACCATAGTTTCCCAGTACAGTCAGTCATTTTCGTATAGTATTGCATTGGATGTTTAAGGTCCATTATATGAGTGAGAACATGTGATATTTGGATCTTTGATTCTGTGAGAGGTCACTCAGTATTATAGACTCTAGTTCCATTCAGGTTGCTGCGAAATTTGTGATTTTGTTCTTTTTTATGGCTGCGTAGTATTCCATCGTGTATATGTACCACATTTTTTTAATCCAGTCCTCTTTTGATGGGCAGCACTGCTGTTTCCAGGTTCTTGCTATTGTGAACAACGCTGCGATAAACATGCGTGCGCAGGTATCTTTTTTATAGAGTGATTTGTGTTCTTCAGGATATATTCCCAGTAGGGGGATTGCAGGGTCATATGGAAGGTTGGTATTTAGAGCTTTTAGGAATCGCTACACTGCTTTCCACAGAGGTTGCACTAGTTTACACTCCCACCAACAGTGTAGAAGTGTTCCCTTTTCACCACACCCTCTCCAGCAGCTGAGTTGTTGATAATTGCCATTCTGACTGGAGTTAGGTGGTATCTCAGTGTGGTTTTGATTTGCATCTCCCTGATGATTAGTGAGGTTGAACATTTCATGTGTTTGTTGGCTGCTTGGATGTCTTCCTTTATGAAGTGTCTGTTCATATCTTTTGCCCATTTTATAATGGGGTTGTTTGTTTTTTTCTTTTCAGCACGTTTGAGTTCCTTGTAGATCCAGGATGTTAAGCCTTTGTCGGACCTGGAGTTGGCAAATACTTTTTCCCAGTCTGTAGGCTGTCTCCCTGCTCTCTTGATGGTTTCTTTAGCTTTGCAGAAGCTTGTCAGTTTAATAAGGTCCCACTTGTCTATTTTTTCTCTTATGACCTGTGGGTTTTGGGTTTTGTTCAGGAATTGGATGCTAGTTCTGATTTCCATGAGGGTATTTCCTTCATTTTCTAAGGTTCTTATGGTTTGAGGTTTTACATTTAGGTCTCTGATCCATTTGGAATTAACCTTTGTGCATGGGGATAGATAGGGGTCCTGTTTCAATCTTCTGCATGTGGTCAGCCAGTTTTCCCAGCACCATTTACTGAATAGGTTCTCCTCTCCCCAGTGGTAGGTGGTGGAGGCTTTGTCAAAGATGAGTTGGTTGAGAAATTGAGGTTTTGCTTCTGGAATCTCAATTCTATTCCATTGATCTATATGCCTGTTCCTATACCAATACCAAGCGTTTTGATGATTGTAGCTTTATAGTAAAGTTTGAAGTCTGGTAATGTGATACCACCTGCTTGTTTTTTTTTTTTGCTGAGGATTGTTCTGGCTATTCTTGGACGTTTGTGTTTCCATATGAATTCCTTTGTTGTTTTTTCTAGGTCTGAGAAGAATGTTGCTGGTAATTTGATGGGTATTGCATTGAATTTGTAGATTGCCTTAGGTAAGATGGACATCTTCACAATGTTGATTCTTCTGATCCATGAACGTGGGATATTTTTCCACTTGTTTGTGTCAACTTTGATTTCTTTGAGCAGTGTTTTGTAGTTTTCCTTGTAAAGGTCTTCACATCTCTGGTTAGGAAGATGCCAAGGTATTTCATTTTTTTTGTGGCTATTGTGAATGGAATTGTGTTTTTTATTTGGGTTTCTGTTTGTTTATTATCGGTGTAGAGAAATGCGATTGTCTTTTGTACATTTATTTTGTAACCTGAGACTTTGCCAAAGGCCTTTATCAGTGCAAGGAGGTTTTTGACAGATTCTCTTGGGTTTTCAAGGTACGCAATCATATCATCTGCAAAGAGAGATAACTTGACTTCCTCTTTTCCTATTTGGATACCGCTGATTGCCTTCTCTTCGCTGATTGCTCGAACCAGGACTTCCAATACTATGTTGAACAGGAGGGATGAGAGTGGGCATCCTTGTCTTGCTCCAGTTCTCAGGGGAAATGGTTCATATTTTTGTCCATTTAGGAGTATGCTGGCTGTGGGTCTCTCATAGATGGCTTTTACTATTTTGAGGTATGTTCCCTGTATGCCTAGATGTTCAAGGGTTTTTATCAAGAAGGGGTGCAGGATTTTATCAAAAGCTTTTTCTGCATCTAATGATATAATCATGTGGTTTTTGTTTAGACATCTGTTGATGTATTTAATTACATTTATGGTTTTACGAATGTTGAACCAGCCTTGCATCTCAGGAATGAAACCTACTTGGTCATGATGAATGATTTTTGAGATGTATTGCTGAATCCGGTTTGCTAGGATCTTGTTGAGAATTTAGCATCTATGTTCATCAAAGATATTGACCTGTAGTTCTCTTTCTTTGCTGGATCTTTACCTGGCTTGGGTATCAATGTGATGTTGGCTTCGTAAAATGATTTGGGGAGAATTCCATCTTTTTCAATCACCTGGAATACCTTCAATATGATTGGTATCAGCTCCTCCTTAAATGTCTTGTAGAATTTTGCTGGAAAGCCATCTGGACCAGGGCTTTTTTTTGTAGGAAGTTTTCTTATTACGTAGTCGATTTCCTTGATTGTTATTGGTCTATTTAGGGTCTCAATTTCTTCTTGTTCCAACTTATGTAGGTTGTGTGATGTCAGAAAGTCCTCCATTTCCTTAAGGTTTTCAAGTTTGTCTCCATACAAGTGTACGTAGTAGTCTCTAATGATCTTTTGTATTTCTTCAGGGTCAGATGTGACTTCATCTTTTGTGTTTCTGATTGTGCTTATTTGGTTTTTTTCTCATTTTTTCTTGGTCAGTCTAGCTAGGGGACCATCGATCTTGTTTATTCTTTCGAAGAACCAGCTTTTTGTTTCATTGATTTTTTTCTATTATCTTTTTTGTCTTCTATGTCCTGGATTTGGGCTTTTATTTTGGTAATCTGGATTCTTCTGCTGAAATTAGGGTTTTTGTGTTCTTGCTTTTCCAGCTTCTTTAGGTGGCTTGTTAGGTTGTCAATTTCTGTTCCTTCCATTTTCCTCATGTGTGTTTGTAGGGATATAAATTCCCCTCTTATTACAGCTTTTAAGGCATCGCAGAGATTTTGGTAAGATGTTTCTTCATTTTCATTTGTTTCCAGGTATCTTTTGATCTCTGTTTTGATGTCATCATTGACCCAGGAGTTATTTAGCATCATGCTGTTTAGTGTCCATGTCTTTGTGGGTTTTGGGGGGACTTTGTTGGTGTCAATGTTTATTTTTATTCCACTGTGGTCCGAGAAGGTGCATGGTAGAATTTCAGTCCTTTTAAATTTGCTTATACTTGATTTGTGTCCAATTATGTGGTCGATCTTAGAATATGTTCCATGTGGTGATGAGTAGAATGTGTATTCTGTGGTCTTTGGATGGAGTGTTCTATAGGTATCAATTAAGTCCATTTGGTCCAGAGTCTCATTGAGGTTCCGGATCTCCTTGCTGATTTTTTGTCCTGATGATCTGTCTAAGGTTGTGAGTGGTGTATTAAAGTCCCCAGTTATTATGGTGTTAGAGTCAATGTCTTTCTTTAGTTTTCCTAGAAGTTGTTTTATGAATGTTGGCGCACCTATGTTGGGTGCATATATGTTTAGGATAGATATTTCTTGTTGATGGAGTGAACCTTTTATCATTATGTAGTGGCCCTCTGTATCTTTTTTAATTTTTGATAGCTTAAATGGTATTTTGACTGAAATTAGGATCGCGACTCCTCCTTTCTTTTGTATTCCATTTGCCTAAAAATTTGTTTCCCATCCTCTTACTTTGAGTCTGTGCATATCCTTTCTAGTGAGATGGGTCTCTTGAAGGCAGTATATTGTTGCCTGGTGATATTTTATCCATTTTGTCATTCTATGTCTTTTCAGTGGTGCGTTAGTCCATTCACATTCAGATTAATTATTGAAATGTGAGAGTTCGTCCTTATCATGGAGTTCTTATTGAGTTGTTGTTCTTCCACCTGGTTTTTTCTTTTTTCTTTTTTTGTCTTTCCTTTGGTTTTGGGGTTGGTTCATGTATATTTTATTCTTTTCCCTGTACTCTTGTGAAGAATGTTGTTCTTTTTTCCTTTTCTTCTGTGTTTAGTACTTTCTTAAGTGCTTCA
>NW_007231862.1:79250-87724 GCF_000164805.1 Carlito syrichta | reverse complement strand
TCATTTCTGTAGATTTTTCTCCCTTTCCCCCTTTCCCTCCCCCTCTTCAATTCTGTTTTTAGGGAAGGTGGGGTTGCTTTTATTTCTCTTTTGCAATGACCTGTTCTTCCTTATGAGGGTTGTCTGGCTTTGTTCACTTTTCCCTCTGCTTTACAGTCTGTCTATTCAGCAGTAGGCAGTCTTGGTCCGTTTAGAGAATCTCACCAGTTCACCTATGCCGTCGCCATCTTGCCTCATCTCCCCAGTGAATTTTTTTTTTTTTTTGATTCTTTCAATGCATTTGCCCATTTCATGATGGGTGATTTATGAGCACATCCGCCCACACTGCAGTGGGTGTTCAGTAGTTTTTGACCTAAAGCAGTATGACCCTCCCATGCCCCATCCTCCTCATTCATTTGTTCTCACCCTGAGCGACTTTTGTTTCCATGGATGAAAAAAGTCCTCAAAAGGAAGTGTTGCTGATGTGGAAGAGATGAAACAAAAAACAGGAGAAACATTAAAAGGCTTCCAAATTGACAAGTTCAAAAACTGTTTTGAGCAGTGGAAAAAGTGTCTTGATAGGTGTATTGTATCAAACAGAGAGTACATTGAAAGTGATTGCAGTTTAAAAATGTAAGAATAAATACACAATTTTTAATAAATAAGTTCTGGATTTTTTGAGGGGTCCCCCCCTCGTTAGCCACAAGAAGAAGCAGGGGGTGGGTGAATTCATCCTAGTTGCTTAGCCCTCAAGATGAACTTTCTGGCTTCCTGAAAATTCTGTGAACTTAATACTCTTTAATAGATTAGTTTTCTGTTTAAATTAGGCGGAGTAAATTCAGTCATTTGCAACTAAGGTCCTAGGAAGTAGAGAGTCAGAAAAACTTCTGCCATTTTGGAGTTGTTTGCTTGTTTTCACTGGAGGCAGAGCTGTGAGTCATAAACAGACCAGGCTAATGACAGCTGGAACTGGAATGATGAGGAAAAGAGGACCAATATTATGATTTTCAACTTGGGCTGTACTGACATTTTGGACTGGAAAATTCTTTGCTGTGAGGGGGCTGACCTGTGCATTGCAGGATGTTTAATAGCATTCCTGGCCTCTCAATCCACTAGATGTGGGTAATACTTCACCCCCCAAATTGTGACGATCAAAAATGTCACCAAACGTTTCCAGATGTCCCTTAGGGTGCATTGGTTGATAACCAATTTAGCCTACTCAGATCTGGCAATGTTCTCTAGTGAGAAGGACTGGCAAATAATTCTGGAAGCACAGTGTTGTTAGACATGTATAGTATTTGTAATTTGTAAATGTGTGTGTTTATGTTTAGGTTAACCTCAAAGAACATGGATAGATAGACACATAAAGAGAAATGTATATAGCTTATTGCATAGTTTATATTTGAAGTTTTCCATGAAAATTAAAGTAACCACTTCAGAAGAGATAAGGGAACAAGTAGATAAATTATAGGTCAGGCCTTACCATCCTGGGCCCTGTTTGGGCACTAAATACAATGAGAACTTACATATTTAGTGTCTTCTCATGGAATAACCATATTTACTTGACTCGGCATGAACAAAATGGTACTCAAAGAGGGATCAGCTGTTTGGGTATGTTTCAGTGTCCACTGCTTCCTGAACATATTTCTTTTCTTTTCTTTTCTTTTTTATTTTTTTGAGTTGAAGTCTCATTCTGTCACCCAGGTTGGAGTGAAGTGGCATGCTCCTGGCCATCGCAGCCTTGACCTGCTGGGCTCCATTGATTCTTCTGCCTCAGCCTTCCAAGTAGCCAGAACTACAGCTGTGCGGTAACATGCCTGGCTAATTTTTGATTTATTGCAGAGACGCGGTCTTGCCAAGTTGCCCAGGTGGGTCTCGAACCCATGGGCTCAGGAAATCCACTTGACTTGGCCTCCCAAAGTACTGGGATTACAGGCTCAGCCACGGAGACTGGCTGAGCATATTTCTTTTTTTTTTTTTTTTTCTGAGTTGGAGTCTCACTCTGTCGCCCAGACTGGAGTGCAGTGGCCACTCCTGGCCACCGCAGTCTCGACCTGCTGAGCTCCAGCAATCCCTCCGCCTCAGCCTTCCAAGTAGCCAGAATTACAGGCATGTGCTACCACACCCTGCTGATTTTTTGAGATGAGGTCTCACTGCCCAGGCGGGTCTCGAACCCGCGGGCTCAGGCAATCCACTCACCTCAGCCTCCCAAAGGCGCGGGATTACAGGCTGAGCCACCGAGCCTGGCTGAGCATATTTCTTTAAGTGATAGGCCTATCTTGATTCTCATCAGGAACATTGTGATTTTCTAATTTTAAATGGGTAGAAGTGGCCCGCAGTTAAGGTCCCCCTTTTAAGCGTGGACACTCAATTAACTCATCTTACATCTTTGGAAAACTCAGTTACAGCTAATAAGTGCATCAGGCTACTGCTTTAGGGTTACATATTTCCTGTCTAGATTTTTTTTTTTTTGACGTATTCTGATAAAACGTCGCTTAGAAGAAGAGATTTATTGGTCTGTGTTGGCTGTTTCTTCCTTATCGCCTCACTTTACTGAAATGGACCCAGCTGTTGGCCAGCCACCTGCAGCCACTTCCAATGTGGGAAGAGTTTGGCCCTTCCAACCTCTTGCTCCAATTCTTCCCACATGCAGGCTTGAACTGAGCATTTTCCAGAAACCAAACCGCCATATTCTGGGGTTGTGAGGTATTGTCCAGACATGGACTGTTTTTCCCTCCCTTCCCTCAGGAGCAGCCTCTGGCCAAGGTTGGTCTCTGGAGGGTATGCATATTCCCAAAAATGTGTCATGGAACGCCGGTGACCCAGCAAAGCTGAAAGCAATGTGGTCATCACATGTAATCAGTATAATTGTAAACACCAGATAAGAATTTGATTAATTGACTTGATTGCCTATAAAACTGCTTGCTGTGCTATCCCGAGGTACAGATTCTTTTTTCACTGACCAGTTGCCATTGGTGCCTCCTGGGTGGATTCTTTCTTCACGGATTGGCCACCAACTATGCCTCCTATAAGTTCTAATAAACCAATGTCTTCACCTGCTGGACTCTGGGTGACTTCTTTGGAATATGTAAAGAACCTTACTCATAAGCCATCTCAGATTTAGGGTTACCACGTTACAGGGGTGTTTATCCCATAATGGCAGGAACTCATTTCCTTGTGGCTATTTAATTTCCATTGTGTTATTCTTGGGGAGGCCAAAGACAAAGCAATTTGGACAAACCACAGATTGGCATCAGAGTACAGTGGGCAGGGCAGACATGACCATGGAACCAGCATGTGACCTTGAGAGCATAATAGGAACTTAATAGTTCCTAGTCCTCACCCCTGACCATCCCCACCTTTTGACATCCCTCTCAATCAGAACTGCTTTCTGGTACAATGATACTCCTTCCAGAGCTTTTTCCTTAGCTCACAGAATTGGCATGCTTTTGGTCACATAGATAAAATCCATACAACTTGGAAACAGTAATAATTTCCCTGAAACACTTATTGATAGGTGTTTTAAAATTATATTTTAGATTCAGGGAGTACACATGCCTATTCATTACACAGACATATTGTGTAGTGGGGGGATTTGGTCTCAGGTGGTCCATTCCCCAGAGAGTGAGCATTGTGCCCAGTAGGTAGTTTCTGAACCCTAATCCCTCATCACCTCTTATTAGTGTCCCCCGTGTCTATCATTTCCATCTTTATGACCATTTAGCTCCTACATATGAGTGAGAACGTGTTGTTTTTCTGTTTCTGAGTCATTTCACTTAGGATGATGATCTCCAGCTTCATCCATGTTGCTGCAAAGGACATGATTTCATTATTTTTTATGACTTGTATTCCGTGGTGTATACATACCACATTTTCATCATCCACTGATTGGTTGATGAGCATTTAGCTTGATTCCACGTCTTTGCAATTGTGAATTGTGCTGTGGTGAACATGCAGGTGCAGTGTGTCTTTTTTTATATAACAACCTCTGTTCCTTAGTGTAGACACCTAGTAAGTGGGATTACTGATTCAAATGGTAGATCTACTTTTAGTTCTTTGAGAAATCTCTCCACACCTCTTTCCATAGAGGCTGTACAAATTTATACTCCCACCAATAATGTATAAGCATTCCCTATTCTCTACATCCATGCCAGCATCTATTATTTCTTTTATTTTTGAATAATAGCCATTCTGACTGGTGTAAGGTGGTATCTCATCAGGGTTTTCATTTGCATATCCCTGATTATGAGTGATGTTGACCATTTTTTCATATATTTGTTGGACATTTGTATATCTTTTGAGAGATACCTGTTCATGTTGTTTGCCCACTTTTAATGGGATTATTTGCTTTTTTCTTGCTGATTTGAGTTCTTTGTAGATTCTGGATATTAGTCCTTTGCCAGATGTATAGTTTGCAAATATCTTCTCCCATTCTGCTATTTATTTATTTTGCTGTACAGAGATTTTTAGTTTATTAAGTCCCTCTTATTTATTTCTGTTTTAGTTTCACTTGTTTTGTGGTTTTAGCCATAAATTCTTTACTGATTCTTTAGCCATAAATTCTTTATCAGTCTTGTAGTATAATTTGGCGTCAGGTAATGTGATGCTTCCAGCTTTGTTCTTTTTGCCTAGGATTGCTTTGGCTATTATAACTCTTTTTGAGCTGGGTTCAGTGGCTCAGCCTGTAATCCCATGCCTTTGGGAGACTGAGGTGAGTGGATTGACTGAGCCCACGGGTCGAGACCCGCCTGGACAGCAAGACTTCACCTCTACAAGAAATCAAAAAATCAGCCGGGCGTGGTAGCGCATGCCTGTAATTCCGGCTACTTGGAAGGCTGAGGCAGAAGGATCGCCGGAGCCCAGCAGGTCAAAGCTGCGGTGGCCGGGAGTGGCCACTGCACTCCAGTCTGGGCGACAGAGTGAGACTCCAACTCAAAAAAAAAAAAACACAAAAAACTCTTTTTGGTTCCATATGGATTTTAGGATTTTTTCCCTAATTCTGTGAAAAATGATATTGGTAGTTTGATAGGGATTACAGTACAGGTTCAGATTACTTTGGGTAATATGGCAATTTTGATGTTTATTCTTCCATTCCATGAGCATAGGATGTTTTTTCATTTGTTTGTGTCCTCCTCAATTCCTTTCATTAGAGTTTTGTAGTTCTCCTTGTAGAGCTCTTTTATCTCCTTGATTAAATATATTCTAAGGTATTTCAGCTTTTTGGTTGCTATTGTAAATGGAATTGAGTTCTTGATTTGATTCTCAGCTTGTTTGCTATTGGTGTATAGCAGTGCTACTGATTTTTGTGTGTTGATTTTGTGTCCTGAAACTTCACTGAATTCATTTGTTAAGTCCAGATTTCTTTTGGAGGAGTCTTTAGGGTTCTGTAGTTATAAGATCACAACATTGGCATACAAAGATAGTTTGATTTCTTATTTTCCAATTTGGATATACTTTATTTTTTTTTATTGCCCAATTACTCTGGTTAGGACTTCCAGTACTTTGTTGATAGTAAAGGTGAAAGTGAACATCCTTGACTTGTTTCAGTTCTAAGGGGGAATGTGTTCAACTTTTTTCCATTCAGGATAACTTTGGCTGTGGGTTTCTCACATATAGTTTTTATTATTTTAAGGAATGCTTCCGCTATGTCTATTTTCCTGGGGGTTTTCATCATGAAAGGATACTGGATTTTATAAAATGCTTTTTCTGTGTCTTTTGAGATGATCATATCATTTTTGTTTTTAATTCTGTTTATGTAGTGTATTATGTTTATTGACTTGAGTTTATTGAATTAGTGTTTCATCCTGCAATAAATCCCACTTGGTCATGGTATATTTTTTTTTTATGTGCTGTTGAATTTGGGTTGCTAGTATTTTGATGAGAATTTTTTTGATCTGTGTTCATAAGGGATATTGGTCTGCAGTTTTCTTTGTCTGTTATGTCTTTTCCTAGCTTTGGTATCATAGTGATACTGGCCACATATAATGAGTTGGGGAGGATTCCCTCCCCTTCAATCTTGTGGAATAGCTTCAGTAAAATCAGTACCAGTTCTTCTTAAAGGGTCTAGTAGACTTCAGCTGTGAGTCCATCAGGTCCAGGACTTTTTTTTCAGAGGGGGTAGACTTCTAATTATCTCACTACTTGTTATTGGTTGGTTCAGGGTTTCTATTTCTTCCTGATTCAAGGTTGAGGGGCTGTAAGTTTCCCAAAATTTATCTATTTCCTCAAGAGTGTCTAATTTGTTTGCATAGAGGTGTTCAAAACAGTGTCAGATTATTTTTTGAATTTCTGTCGTACCAAATTTAATGTCTTCCTTTTCATTTCTTTTTTTAAAAAATTTTAATTTTAAATATGTGGGGTACAATTGAGGGTTAGGTATACAAATACTCATTATGCAGGTACCCTTGTTGATGAAGTGTGCCCCCCTCCCTGGCAGATTCCCACAACTGCCAATCCCACCCCACCCCACCCCTGGAAGTTTCCCACTAATGCCAATCCTTTTCTTATAGTATTATGACAATTGTTCAAGATCTGCTTATAAGTGAGAACACATAATACCCAGTTCTATGTTTCTGTTATAGATCACTCAGTATTATAGATTCTAAGTCCATTCAAGTTGTTGTGAAGTTCATAATTTTGTCCATCTTTATAGCTGCATAGTAGTCCATCGTGTATATGTACCACATTTTTTTTATCCAGTCCTCTTTCGATGGGCAGCACAGTTGGTTCCATGTTTTTGCTATTGTGAAAAATGCTGCAATAAACCTGGGTGTGCGGGTATCTTTTTCATAGAGTGATTTGAGTTCTTCTGGGTATATTCCCAGTAGGGGGATTGTGGAGTCATATGGAAGGTTGATTTTTAGATATTTTAGGAATCGCCAAACTGTTTTCCACAGAGGTTGTACTAGTTTACACTCCCACCAACAGTGTAGAAGTGTTCCCTTTTCCCTGCATCCTTTCCAGCATCTGTTGTTTTTTGAGTTATTAATCATGGCCATCCTGACTGGAGTTAAGTGATATTTTAGTGTGGTTTTAATTTATTTGATGACTAGTGAGACTGAGCATTTTTTCATGTATCTGTTGGTTGATTGTATGTCTTTTTTTGAGAAGTGTCTATTCATATCTTTTGTTCACTTTGTAATGGGATTTTTTTTCTTTTAGGCATGTTTGAGCTCCTTGTAGATCCTAGTTGTTAGGCCTTTGTCAGATATGCAGTTGGCAAATATTTTTTCCCAGTCTGTGGGCTGTCTCCCTGCTCTCTTGATGGTCTCTTTTGCTTTGCAGAAGCTTTTCGGTTTGATGAGGTCCCACTTGTCTATCATCTCTTATTGCATGTGCACTTGGGGTTTTGATCAGGAATTGGTTGCCAGTTCCAATTTCCATAAGGGTGTTTCTTGCATTTTCTAAGGTTCTTATAGTTTGGGATTTTACGTTTAGGTCTTTGATCCATTTAGAGTTGATTTTTGTGAATGATGATAGGTAGGGGTCTTATTTTAATCTTCTGCATGTGGTCTGCCAGTTTTCCCAGAACCATTTACTGAATAGATTCTCCTCTTCCCAGTGATTGGTGGTGGAGACTTTGTTGAAGATGAGTTGGTTGAGAAATTGACGTTTTGCTTCCAAAATCTCTATCTTGTTCCATTGGTCTATATGCCTGTTCTTGTACCAATACCAGGCTGCTTTGATTATTGCAGCTTTATAATAAAGTTTAAAGCCTGGGAGTGTGATACCTCCCACTTTTTTCTTCTTCTGAGGATTGTTTAGGCTATTCGTGGTCGTTTATGTTTCCATATGAATTCCTGTATTGTCGTTTCCAGGTCTGGTAATTTAATGTCTATTGCATTGAATCTGTAGGTTGCCTTGGGTAGGATGGACATCCTAACAATGTTGATTCTTCCAATTCATGAGCATGAGATATTTTTCCATATGTTTGTGTCATCTTTGATTTCTTTGAGCAGTGTTTTGTAGTTTTGGTTGTAAAGGTCTTTCACTTCTCTGGTTAGGAAGATGCCAAGGTATTTCATTTTTGTGTGTGGCTACTATGAATGGGATTGTGCTTTTTATATGAGTTTCTGTATATTGTTGGTGTATAGGAATGAGACTGTCTTTTGCATATCTATTTTATACCCTTTGACTTTGTCAAAGTCCTTTATCAGTGCAAGGAGGTTTTTGATAGATTCTCTTGGGTTTTCAAGGCATAGAATCATGTTGTCGGCCAGGCTCAGTGGCTCACCCTGTAATCCCAGCACCTTAGGAGGCTGAGATGAGTGAATTGCCTGAGCCTGTGGCTTCAAGACCACTCTGGGCAACTTGGCGAGACCTTGGCTCTACAATAAATAAAAAATTAACTGAGTGTGGTAGTGCACATCTGTAGTTTTGGCTACTTGGAAGACTGAAATGGAAGGATCGCTGGAGCCCAGCAGGTTGATGCTGGGGTGGCTGTGAGTGTGCCACTGCACTCCAGCCTGGGAGATAGAGAGAGACTCCAACTCAAA